>NC_083581.1:44814199-45026699 GCF_027579695.1 Neoarius graeffei
TGAATTAAGATTCCTTTAATTGTGACTGCTAACAATATTAATAATATAGCTCAACAAAGATACATTTTAGAATTGAGTAGTTTGAGTTTGTATGTTAAAGGATTCCCACAGTAATTTGCCAATGATTACAATTTATTAATAATGACCTCAACAATGCACCTTATAACTGTTTATAGTTGGTTACATTTTAAGCTTACAGAACGTCTGCGAGACTTGAGCCTTTCAATATGGGGGAATTTCCGCCTTGTAGTTTCTCAATAACATGACAACCTGAGGGTTTTTTGTAGTTGTTGTTTGTATTATTAACTTCAAGAGAGGGAAAAAGAGGCTGGCGAGGGAACAACTGTTCACCTATAGCTTTACTAGGCTCTCAAGGGGTTAGGGCCAGCATACCTCCAGAGTTTGATCCGCCCCGACACGCCAGACAGATCCCTATGCACTGCTACTACTGGTTGCCTGTCCCCTCCTCCTCTCCTGCTCAGCCCGCTCAAGACTGCTGTCTGTCCTGCTTCCCCGTTGGTGAAATGACCTTCCCATTGAGGTCAGAACTGCTGACTCCCTGACCACCTTCAAGCGCAGACTGAAGACTCACCTCTTCAGGCTGCACCTCTCCCCTTCTTCCCTGCCCACTGTGTAACTGTGTTTTGGTCTAGACCAACCCAAGCTGTGTATTGTCTAGCCTGGGGTAAGTGGTTTTTAGTTCTCTATTTAGTTATACTTTATATGGTTAGTTTGTTTCCTTGGCTGTTTGAGTATTAATACAACAGACGCTTTTATCCAGAGTGATGTGCAAAAGTCAGGGTACACGAAGTGCTGAACTTCTAGACAAGAAAGTTCTAGTGCCAACTGAACAAGTGGCAGCTGCCACTTGTTCAGTTGGCACTAGAACTTTCTTGTCTAGAAGTTCAGCACTTCGTGTACCCTGACTTTTGCACATCACTCTGGATAAAAGCGTCTGCTAAATGCCATGTAATGTATATCTGGGATAACATGAATAATGTGGATCTAACTTGTTTTGAGCCACAAGACTAAATGTAACTATAAATGTAGAATAAGTATGACATGCTTTATCATACAACAGTTAGTTCTGGACCAGTATGGAGTTTTATTCCTATCTTTAATCCAGAGTTTGGTACCTTGCATTCTGTTGGTTGGTGAATTTTGATAGGGTTGTTTCAACAAAATCCAAGAGAGACTGCAGAAATCTGTGAGCAGAAGATTCATGAGTGCACAAAATGTCAGGAGGGGCAAGCTGGGATGAAGTGAGGACCCAAGAGCAGACTCAGAAAACAGGCAGTGTAAAGAGAAAACTTCTTTCATGAAGTAGATGGCAGAAAGACAAAAGGTACAGTAGGGCTCAGGCAAAAATCGGTAGTCAAAAAACAGGCCAGGAGGTTAAAAACACAGAGGAGCAGGTAGACACGATCAGGGACAAAAAACAGGACAGAAAAATCTTCACAAAAACTGATGAACACAGGGACAAGGGAAATCCAGGCAGAGGTAGCAAAAGAGACAATCCAAAAGAACAGGCAGGCAAAAACAGGGACAAAAAACTGGACAGAAAAACTTGGTAGCAGTGGTAGCAGGTGTGGGAGTGCCGCTTCAGGAAATGGCCTTCATCAACTGCCAAATCTGAAAATGAAATTAATAAATACTGCTCTGAAATTGAAAGGCCACGCTCTTGATTAAAGATAGGAATAAAACTCCATGGTCCACTAATTTGATTGGTCGAGCGGTGTTCCAAGAGTTTCCTTGTAACGGCACTGGCTGTATCACTCCACCTATTGGTGTTCACCACATAAAATTCCACTAGTTTGAAACAGTTACTGTAGTAGTGTGAGTGACATCATCAGCAGATATGGCAAACTATACTTTTCAAGAATATAATTTTTGACTTCAACTGATGAGATTTCATATTTTAACATGAAAAGGAAAAAAGAAGCTAATTTTGCCAGAAGCACCTCTAACAGGAATGTACATCTCTGTGAGCTAGCTAGCTTGTCGCCATGTGATGAAGTGATTGTGGCTACTTTGTGATTTATTTCTGCTCATGGAGCAAATACAAATGGAACATTTTGGCCATATTGTGTCCATCACTTACTCAATATCAATTTATTGTTTATAGAATAGAATTGTATAAAAGTTCTGATATATTGGCTATTCAGTATAACCACACTCTTACTTGTGCAATATTGCTTAATTAAATTGAAAATTATAATATTTGGCAAATTGTTGTGGTATTAGAGGAATAAAACACTCTGGGTGCTGTTACTATAAAAATTGTCACTCAGTATTTTACTACAACAAGAAGCAAGAAGCCTTTGTTTATCATTTAAGCACAATGAAATTCTTCCTCTGCATTTAACCCATCTGAAGCAGTGAACACACACATTTACTTTAAAGGACACAAGTGATGAGCACAGACACATACCCAGAGCAGTAGGCAGCTATGTTACAGCACCTGGGGAGCAGTTTGGGGGTTAGGTGCCTTGCTCAAGGGCAATTCAGATGAACCTTTAGGCCAAGGCCGCCCCATGTTAACCGAACCGCATGTCTTTGGACTGTGGGGGAAACCGGAGCACCCGGAAGAAACCCACACAGACATGGGGAGAACATGCAAACTCCACACAGAAAGACCCCCACCGGCTGCTGGGCTGGAACCCAAAACCTTCTTGCCGTGAGGCAACAGTGCTAACCACTACATCACCATGCCACCCAGCAAACATAAGCAGAACTTATTGCCAACAGAAACTTACTTCAAACAGGAAGGAAAGTATTATCATAAAGTATTTCATAACATTTGATCTTGCCCTGTTTAGATCAGTTCTAATCAGTTCATTTGCTGGTTACAATGATCATTCCATATAAATCCTACAAATATTCACCCACTCGTTAGTGAGAGATCCTGCTAACAAAATCTTGGACAGATGCACAGAGCATAATTAAAAAAAAGTTAAGGACACATTTACTTTAAAGGACACATGCACATTCATGCACATTTCCGATATCAATTTACACAATAATTGTTCAGCAAAATCTGAATGTCTGTATTCATGTGTGGATTTTTGAGCTTTCCAAATAAAATGAATAGTATTTCAAATCCAACCCAAAATAATTTCACAGTAAGTCATCAGTTGTCATCTTAGTAATATGTCTCATCTCTCATCTCATTATCTCTAGCCGCTTTATCCTGTACAGGGTCGCAGGCAAGCTGGAGCCTATCCCAGCTGACTACGGGCGAAGGCGGGGTACACCCTGGACAAGTCGCCAGGTCATCACAGGGCCTTAGTAATATGTATAATATTTTATTTATCAGTTTTAGTTAAGTACAGTCCAGTAGAGTGTGTTCAGAGTAAGGACACAGATTTATAATCAGATTCTGTCTCTGCTGTAACATCGTGATATCATGACCTGTAATCAAACGTTTTCATTCACAGCCTGATTGAGGCCTCAAATGATCTGTTGTGAATTGTAGTGAAGTTTGTTTTGTGTGTGCGTGCTGAGTGAAGCTTTTCAGTGTGTAAGGGAGCCACCATGTTAATTCAATATTACTCCCTTTTCCATTTTAACACTAAAAAAAAAAAATGAACCGACCCCTGGAACAACCTCTGAGTTCAGCACTGAGTCATAATTTGGAAGGAAAACCCTTATTTATCTTCATTTAAACTTTATTATCTGTCTCTCATTCCTTCACACACTCTGCAAGGTTAAGGAGAATGAAGAATGAAGACCAACTGAGGGAAATGTTACAGCAGTGTTATTAAAAATTAGTTAGATAATTAACTGAATGTCAGTGAGATTTGGACTTGTAGTTTGCCCACACAAAGTTGATCATTTTTCAAATGCTAAAGAGTTTTATTCCTCTTACACGACAGCTATTTGTCAACAATTAAAATGTTTTATTTATTAAAGAATGACATCATAATGTTTATCCTTTTAAAGTTGTGTAAGTAAGTTAATTGCTGTTGTCGCTTATGTTATAGCAGCTATAAGCAGTCATTCCCTCACCAGACTCTCTTTTCTCTCTCTCTCTCTCTCTCTCTCTAAGTTCATTCTCATCTCATCTCATTATCTCTAGCCGCTTTATCCTGTCCTACAGGGTCGCAGGCAAGCTGGAGCCTATCCCAGCTGACTACGGGCGAAAGGCGGGGTACACCCTGGACAAGTCGCCAGGTCATCGCAGGGCTGACACATAGACACAGACAACCATTCACACTCACATTCACACCTACGGTCAATTTAGAGTCACCAGTTAACCTAACCTGCATGTCTTTGGACTGTGGGGGAAACCGGAGCACCCGGAGGAAACCCACGTGGACACGGGGAGAACATGCAAACTCCGCACAGAAAGGCCCTCACCGGCCACGGGGCTCGAACCCGGACCTTCTTGCTGTGAGGTGACAGCGCTAACCACTACACCACCGTGCCGCCCTCTCTTTAAGTTAATAGACAAAAAATGCAGCTTGTTGTGTTACCACAAAACAGTAAAGTGTAAACTCTTCTGTCTGAAAGATGTTGGAAAACTTGGTTACAAACTTAACACTGACTTTTACAAAGCGGTGACACTGGAGACTCCTGCAATAAATGTTAACTAAACATTTCCTTCCTGGAACCTTCACCATTTTAATGATTATCACTTTACTGTATGTGGACTGTTCAGTGTATGTTGTTTGTACAGTAACGATAACATTAGAACGAATGCAAAAAATTTTGAAATAACTTCAACCTCACACATGAATAAGATGGATTTATATTGGATGTTTTCCACAAGATTAATTCTTCACAGATGGATGTAACATAAAAACAAGGGGGGATCGGTTTTCACCAAGGCTTTTCCTTTAAATATAAGCCAATTTTTGATATAAGAGGAGAGTTTTGGTATTTAGGGTCAACACGATGCAGCACAGAGCCATGAATTAAATAAAAGACGGAAATAAGAGAAGGACTGAAGAATGAAATGATGAACATAAACTGTAGAGATAAGTGCCTTATGCACCATTTCCTTCATGAGCGAATGAGAGAAAAATGCAGCTTGTGTGTTGAGAAATCAGACATGAAGTAGCAGTTCAATGTGTGATTACTGAAATAATAACACCGACTCAGCCAGGAGCTCCGCTGATATGGGAAAGAACTTTTTTCCCAGAAATGTCTGGGAGTTGAACACAAATGTCAGACAGACTGTGGAAAATTTCTCTGCCAATGAAAATAATGACATTTTTATAAATATGTAGGCACTATAGTGTTTGTTCCCTCAGCAACATTTAATAACAGGTATAACGTATTTGACTAACATTTTGAGCTATTAAATGTGTGTATGCTGTCTGTGGGAAACAATGACTCTGATTAGCATCTTTATTTTAACTTGAAGTGTGTAAATGTGAGGTGATCCAGCAGTTGCAAGTTTCTCTGACCCCCAGATGTACTGTATTTTGCTCAGTTTGTTAGTGTTCCTGTATCATTGTCTGTTGTGAATCTAGAATTAGCATGCAACTGGTTGGTTAGTTAGCTTTAACCTAAAATGCGGGGCTCCAAAGCTCCATTCTCAGAGTCTCAGAAGTTCCAATTCCTGCCCCCTATGCCACTGTAACCAGTGATTTACACCAGTATGAAGGTTGGGTATATTAGGATTAGACTTGGTTAGATATTGGGATTAGCTCGGTTCAGGATAGACATTAGATTAGATTTCATCAGGCTTTGATAAGGATTTGGTTAAACAGACATACAGTATTTATAAGGATTAGATTAGATCAGGGTAGAGATGAGGATTTGATTATAACAGGGTAGAGGTTAGGATTGAATTATACCAAGGTGGATATTTGGGGGCAGCATGGTGGTGTAGTGGTTAGCACTGTTGCCTCACAGCAAGAAGGTCCTGGGTTTGAGCCTAGTGGCCGGCAAGGGCCTTTTTGTGTGGAGTTTGCATGTTCTCCCCGTGTCTGCGTGGGTTTCCTCCGGGTGCTCCGGTTTCCCCCACAGTCCAAAGACATGCAGGTTAAGCTAATTGGTGGCTCTAAATTGACCATAGGTGTGAATGTGAGTGTGAATGGCTGTTTGTCTCTATCAGTACGTTTACATGCGCATCCAAATCGAGCTGCTGTCGGTAATCAAGCAAAGGGTCCCAGCAGGGGTGCCAGAGAAATCCAATCCTACATGCATACTGTGAAATCGAGCTATTGAGTGAGGTGCATTGTGCACCCGAGCCACAGGTGGCGCTACACGCCCCATCATGTTGGTACACTTCCGGTTGTCGTCATGAAGAAGAGCTATTCAAGAGTATAAACAAAGGGACTACAGGCGGAAATTAGCATGTACTGCTATAACCTGGTACAGACATCTGTCCTTACCACAAGGATAATGTTTAATTAGGATGCAGTGCTGCAGCACAGCAACCTATGGGCTCCCCTAGGGGAGCCCATAGGTTGCAGTGCAAAGCACTGCAACTATTGTTCTTCTACGTATTTCTTCTTCTTCTTCTTCTTCTTCTTCTGCTTAATCTTATTATTCCTACGCAAATTTTGATTTCGAATAACTCAATAATCGTACGTCGCACACAGACAAACAATATATCAAAACGTGCAGCTCGATCGGACTCGCTATGCTATTACTTTTCTCTACAGATTGCGATTTTTTCGCGACGTAGTCGCGAAAAAATCGCCCAAAAAACCCCCATTCATTTCTATGGAATTAATTGAAAAAAAAAGCACTTTTTCAAACATCCGCTGCTCTGGCATGCTTTCACCTAGAGACGTGATTCAAACTCTAAAACGTAGGAAAACTTCTCCTCTGTGGATCTGGCATTCAACTTTTCTGCTAGGTTCTACACTTTCGGATCAGTCCCGGCTCAAACGCCATGTGGGTTCTGGGAGAAAATCCGGCTTTTGAATGGGTGTCTATTGCGTTACACACCAGTGAAGGTCGTTTACTTAGAGTGGAGAGAGGTTGAAAATAAAGCTCAAACTTTCTCGCTTAAACTGTGTTTTCAGCCACAAATTTCACTCTACAGACATGATTTTCTCAAAAGTAGTAGGAAAACTTGTCCTGATTCACACAATGTGTCTACCTAAACGATATGATTTACAGTTTTTGAATGACAAGCGTCAAACTGAGGACAGGGCAGCTGACAGCCCTCATTGACACACATTATAAACGTGAGAGAAAAGTCACTCGTTTTTAAATCGCTCTAGTGTCGTTATTTTTAAGACTACAGACAAAAAAATACATCATTTTATTCAGGAGACCCTTCTAGCGCTCACTGTGAAAGAATTTTGTGAATAGCTACTTCCGTTGTCGAGTTATTTGTCATTGTTCGAGGCCTGGTCCGTGGTAAAACACAGCACAAAATTCAAGACCTTGTGTGTCTTAGCTCATTGACTCCCATTATAAACGTGAGAGAAAAGTCACTCGTTTTTAAATCGCTCTAGTGTCCTTATTTTTAACACTACAGAGAAAAAAATACATCATTTTATTCAGGAGACCCTTCTGGCGCTCAGTGTGAAAGAATTTTGTGAATAGCTGCTTCCGTTGTCGAGTTATTTGTCATTGTTCGAGGCCTGGTCCTTCATAAAAAAACAGTAGAAAACTCCAGCCCTTGTGTGTCTTAGCTCATTGACACCCATTATAAACGTGAGAGACAATTCACTCGTTTTTAAATCGCTCTAGTGTCGTTATTTTTAAGACTACAGACAAAAAAATACATCATTTTATTCAGGAGACCCTTCTAGCACTCACTGTGAAAGAATTTTGTGAATAGCAGCTTCCGTTGTCGAGTTATTTGTCATGGTTCGAGGCCTGGTCCTTCGTAAAACACAGCACAAAATTCAAGACCTTGTGTGTCTTAGCTCATTGACACCCATTATAAACGTGAGAGAAAAGTCACTCGTTTTTAAATCGCTCTAGTGTCGTTATTTTTAACACGACAGACAAAAAATTACATCAGTTTATTCAGGAGACCCTTCTAGCGCTCACTGTGAAAGAATTTTGTGAGTAGCTGCTTCCGTTGTCGAGTTATTTGTCATTGTTCGAGGCCTGGTTCTTCATAAAAATCAGTAGAAAACTCCATACCTTGTGTGACTTAGCTCATTGACACCCATTATAAACATGACAGAAAAGTCTCTCACAGTCTATTCAGGAGACCCTTCTAGCGCTCACTGTGAAAGAATTTTGTGAATTTCTTTTTTTTTGTGAAAAAAAAAAACCGGCCTCGGTCGGCATGACACTTCACCTTAGCCGCCCACTTTATTAGGAACACTTCTGTTCGTACATACAAACTACAAACACACTTCTTAGAGTTTAGAGTTTATTTTATTTTTAAAAGGGACAGTGCACAAATTAAACATTATCCTTGTGGTAAGGACAGATGTCTGTCCCAGGTTATAGCAGTACATGCTAATTTCCGCCTGTAGTCACTTTGTTTATGCTCTTGAATAGCTCTTCTTCATGACGGCTGCTGTCTCAAGCACACACATGATCATTGCATTGAAACATCATTGAAGGTCACACATTCACGGCCAGCAAACATGCGTGACCGAATTGCTTTGCGCACTGCATCCTCTCACAATTTCCCCCGGGGAATTGTCCGGTCTAGTTTGTACACTGTCCCTTTTAAAAATAAACTCTAAACTCTAAGAAGTGTTTGTAGTTTGTATGTACGAACAGAAGTGTTCCTAATAAAGTGGGCGGCTAATGCCGCTTTTCCACTACAAACGCGGCTGAGTCGGGCTGAGCCGTGCCGTGCTGAGTCGAGCTGAGCGGGGCTGTTGGAGTTGCATTTCGACTACAACCGCGCTGAACCGTGCTGGCTGGAAGTGGGTGGATACATTGGGTGGAGTTAGCGAAAGTGGGTGGATGTTACGTGATGTCGTTAAGCAGCGCAAACAGTGACATCAGTGAGCTTTTAAGCGGTAGTCTCACGACCCGGATAGTAAACAATAAACATGGAGGACATGGAGTCGTTAGTGTTGCTGGTCTTGGTGCTGTGGCTTGTTGTCACCGACAACGCCAACAGATACTGGCAAGAGCGTATAGATGAGGCGAGGCACATAAGGCTTCAGAAATTCTTGTAATTCGTAATTCTCCTTCTTCCGGGTTTATGGTGTTTACAGATCCCAGCGTGCTCGCAGGGCATGTGTGGGCATGTGAGGACACTCCTCCTCACCAATCAGTGCACAGGGGAGTGTCTGCTCACGCCCCCAGCCTCACTCGGCACGGTTTGGCTCACTTCAGCCCCACTCCAAAACGGTGCGAGTTTTAGGGGCTAAGCAGGGCTGAAGCGAGCTGAGTCGTGCTGTTTTTTGATAGTCGAAACGCGAGCCGTGTCGGGCTGAAGTGAGCTGAAGCGAGCTGAAGTGAGCTGAAAAAGGGTAGTGGAAAAGGGCCATTAGGTGACGTGTCATGCTGACCGAGGCTGTTGTGTTTCCCGCTTGTGGTCTCGTCACTCGTCACTTCCGGAAGGGGCAGTGCTGAAGTAAGTAGATCGAATACGTATCTTGATAGGGTTTACATACACTAAGTAGCTCGGCAGAAATCGCATAATCTAGGTCGTGTAGCTCGATTGCGAGAAATCAAGTTCGGTTCAATTTCAGCCTAGCTAAGGTGTTTACATGCCATTTAGAACTTCGATTTCAGACGAGCAACGGCAGAAATTCGATTTTCTCTATGTGCATGTAAACGCACTGTGTCAGCCCTGTGTCAGCCCTGCGATGATCTGGTGACTTGTCCAGGGTGTACCCTGCCTCTCGCCCATAGTCAGTTGGGATAGGCTCCAGCTTGCCCGCAACCCTGTACAGGATAAGCGGTTTCAGATAATGGATGGAATGGATGGATGGATATTAGGATTAGATTAGGATAAAATTGGTATTAGCTTAGGTTGAGGTACAAGTTAAAGGTAGAGACTAGAATAACACTGGATTATATCATCATAAACATGAAAGAGTATATTACAATTAGATTATCATAGAGATTAGGATTTGATTAGATCAGAGCAAATATTAGAATAAAGATGAACATTTAAAGGTGCTGATTGCAAAATCATCTGAAATTTAAAAATTTTTTTATTGTGCATGGCATTTTCCTATGTCTTGCAAGAACAATATCATGTGGACGAAATGTGATCATTTTGATGTGCTGAGGGTTGCTTTCCTCTGTTTTAGGACCGTTTTCCTCCCTCTTGAGGTAAACAGTATGGCTTCATGGAAACAGCCGAACATAAGGAGCTTTAACTAATTAGCATAACTATAGAACTGGGTCACATCAAGATGGCAGCACACAGAAAACACTGTGATGATTAAAAATGTATATTATACAGTATAATGCGTACACAGACAGTCTGCACCAGCTACTCGATCCCAGAAAAACAATTGCCTTTCAATGTTCAAGTGACTTATATCGTCTCTGCTACCCATAATTTGCTGCAAATCCAATTATTTCACCACGAAATTGTCTTCAACTCGGGTCTAGTATAACCGGAAACAACACCATATCTGTAAATCGATTCTCACACTCTGATTGGCTGAGCCGGACCACGTGACCATGCCATAGCAGATGGTAAAGACGCAGTTGGTGGTTGTTGCAGATGATTTCGCTTGGTTTTCACAAAATGCCACTGAATAAGAAGCTAAAACCTTCCATGGGCCAAATAAATGTAAAGTCTATGTTTTCTGCAGGTTTGTACATATAAATTATAATTAATATTTTCATATCTGAGAATTGTTATTTTCATACCCAGAAGCTACCCAGAGTGCTTAAGTTCCCATAGAGATATCTGGTCCCTTAGCTAAGGCTTCATACTTATAAAGTGCAAGCACAAATAACTAATTGTGTATAAATATTTATGCTGAAATTAAAACTATACAATACACAATACCACACCAGAAGCACATCAATTACACATGCACAAAATAAGCTCACCATGTAGTTATGTTACAGAGCCAGGCAGCATACAACAGAGGATAACTGAGAAAGTCAAGCACACAGACATCTGGAGGGAAATTTCATGCATATTTTGCAAGTATTTTACAGGGAAATGGTTAGTAATTTATTAGCTGAGAATGCACCAGAATGCATGTCAATTTCAAAATTTTCTGGGGGACCATGTGCCCAGACCCCATGCCCCATGCTGTGGCAGCTTTACCGCCACAAATTCCAGAGCCATCTACTACTTTTTTTTAGCCGGCTACCTCCGACTTTCTAGACAACCCTGAGAGGAGGAATTTTGCTGTATTTGAGTGTACATCTGACAAAAATATAGGTTTCTTCTTCTTGTTCTTAATTTACCAACAAATGTATTTATTCCACTTGAAAAGTGTTCAGCAACCAGCTACTGGATTTGAAACATGACAACATCCTGAACTGGTTAGTATTTGGGATTTCTAAATACACTGGAGATGCTAAAGGCAGACAAAAGTACAGATGCCTATCAATATTTCGAGGCAGCTTTCGTGCATGCCGGAATGTTATGGGAAATTCCCGATAAATAAAAATACCTTATTATGACAAAGGTAAGCTCAAACATGGACTTCTAATAGTAATAAACGAGCCAGGGCCTAGATCTAGCATATTTTATGGTGTTTAACCTCGTCTACATTATCAGTACACAAACATGCTGCTAGTCTAGCCAAGCATTAGGTCTAATAAAATATATCTTATCCAAAGCCCACATCCAGATACAGTGTCTTGCAAAAGTATTCATCCCCCTTGGTGTTTGTCCTGTTGTCGCATTACAAGCTGGAATTAAAATGGATTTTAGGGGGTTAGCACTGTTTAATTTACACAACATGCCTACCGTACCACTTTAAAGGTGCAAATTGTTTTTTTTTTGTGACACAATAATTAAACGGGGCGGCACGGTGGTGTAGTGGTTAGCCCTGTCACCTCACAGCAAGAAGGTCTGGGTTCGAGCCCCGTGGCCGGCGAGGGCCTTTCTGTGCGGAGTTTGCATGTTCTCCCCGTGTCCGCGTGGGTTTCCTCCAGGTGCTCTGGTTTCCCCCACAGTCCAAAGACATGCAGGTTAGGTTAACTGGTGACTCTAAATTGACCGTAGGTGTGAATGTGAGTGTGAATGGTTGTCTGTGTCTATGTGTCAGCCCTGTGATGACCTGGCGACTTGTCCAGGGTGTACCCCGCCTTTCGCCCATAGTCAGCTGGGATAGGCTCCAGCTTGTCTGCGACCCTGTAGAAGGACAAAGTGGCTAGAGATAATGAGATGAATGAGATGAGACAATAATTAAACAATAATTAAGTGGTGTTTTGTTATTGGCCTTCTGTGTTAGTCACGGTTTGTCCATAATGAACACCATGTTCGAGCATAGGGGTGTCCATAAGTGCACATGGCACCAGGACACCTTAGGTCGGAGGTCGATGATCGACTTTGTTGTCGTTTCATCTGATCTCCAGCCATATGTCTTGGACACTCGGGTGAAGAGAGGGGCTGAGCTGTCAACTGATCAGCACCTGGTGGTGAGTTGGATCCGCTGGCAGAGAAGGAAGCCGGACAGACCTGGCAGGCCCAAACGTATGGTGAGGGTCTGCTGGGAACATCTAGCCAAGCACTCTGTCGGGGAGGTCTTTAACTCCCACCTCTGGGAGAGCTTCTCCCAGCTTCCGAGGGAGGTGGGGGACATTGAGTCTGAGTGGACTATGTTCTCTGCCTCCATTGTCAACGCAGCTATTCAGAGCTGTGGCCGCAAGGTCTCCAGTGCCTGTTGTGGCGGCAATCCCCGAACCCGGTGGTGGACACCGAAAGTAAGGGATGCCGTCAAGCTGAAGGAGTCCTATCGGGCCATGTTGGCCTCCGGGACTCCTGAGGCAGCTGACAGGTATCGGCAGGCCAGGCGTGCTGCAGCTCGGGCAGTTGCGGAGGCAAAAACTCGGAACTGGGAAGAGTTCAGTGAGGCCATGGAGGAGGACTATCGGTCGGCCTCGAAGAAATTCTGGCAAACCGTCCGGCGCCTCAGGAGGGGGAAGCAGTACTCTGCCAACACTGTTTACAGTGCGGGTGGGGAGCTGTTGACCTCGACTGGGGACATTGTTGGGCAGTGGAAGGAATACTTCGAGGATCTCGTCAATCCCACCGTCACATCTTCCATTGAGGAAGCGGAGGCTGATGACTCAGAGGTGGACTCGTCCATTACCCAAGCCAAAGTCACTGAGGTGGTTTGCAAGCTCCTCGGTGGCAAGGCACCGGGGGTGGATGAGACCTGCCCTGAGTATTTCAAGTCTCTGGATGTTGTGGGGCTGTCTTGGCTGACATGCCTCTGCAACATCGTGTGGCGGTCAGGGACAGTGCCTCTGGAGTGGCAGACCGGGGTGGTGGTCAGTCTTTTTAAGAAAGGAGACCGGAGAGTGTGCTCCAATTATAGAAGAATCACACTTCTCAGCCTCCCCGGGAAGGTTTACTCCAGGGTACTGGAGAGGAGAATTCAGCCAATAGTTGAACCTCGGATCCAGGAGGAACAATGTAGTTTTCGTCCTGGTCATGGAACACTGGACCAGCTCTATACCCTTCATAGAGTGCTCGAGGGTTCATGGGAGTTTGCCCAACCAGTCCACATGGGCTTTGTGGATTTGGAGAAGGCATTTGACTGTGTCCCTTGTGGTATTCTGTGGGGGGTGCTTCGGGAGTATGGGGTTCGGGGCTCTTTGGGGGCTCGTTCGGGGGCTGTCCGGTCCCTGTACGAACGGAGCAGGAGTCTGGTTCGCATTGCCGGCAGTAAGTCAGACCTGTTCCCAGTGTATGTTGGACTCTGGCAGGGCTGCCCTTTGTCACCGGTTCTGTTCATAATCTTTATGGACAGAATTTCTAGGCGCAGCCAGGGGCCGGAAGGAATCCTGTTTGGGAACCACAGGATTTCATCTCTGCTTTTTGCAGATGATGTTGTCCTGTTGGCTTCTTCAAAACAGGACCTTCAGCATGCACTGGGGCGGTTTGCAGTCAAGTGTGAAGTGGCTGGGATGAGAATCAGCACCTCCAAGTCAGAGGCCATGGTTCTCGACTGGAAAAGGGTGGCTTGCCCTCTCCAGGTTGGTAGAGAAGTTCTGCCTCAAGTGGAGGAGTTTAAGTATCTCGGGATCTTGTTCACGAGTGAGGGAAGGATAGAGCATGAGATCGACAGGTGGATCGGTGCAGCCTCCGCAGTGATGCGGTCGCTTTACCAGTCCGTCATGGTGAAGAAGGAGCTGAGCCAAAAGGCGAAGCTCTCGATTTACCGGTCAATCTACGCTCCAACTCTCACCTATGGTCATGAGCTTTGGGTAATGACCAAAAGAATAAGATCGCAGATACAAGCGGCTGAAATGAGTTTCCTTCGCAGGGTGGCTGGGCGCTCCCTTAGAGATAGGGTGAGAAGCACAGTCACTCGGGAGGAGCTCGGAGTAGAGCCGCTGCTCCTCCAGATCGAAAGGAATCAGCTGAGGTGGCTCGGGCATCTCTTTTGGATGCCTCCTGGATGCCTCCCTGGGGAGGTGTTCCAGGCATGTCCCCTGGGAGGAGGCCCCAGGGAAGACCCAGGACACGCTGGAGGGACTATGTCTCTCGGCTGGCCTGGGAACTACTCTTCCCGAGTAGCTGGCCGAGGTGTCTGGGGAGAGGGAAGTTTGGGCTTCCATGCTCAGACTGCTGCCTCTGCGACCCGGCCCCGGATAAGCAGATGAAGACAAGACGAGACGAGAATTAAGGTGAAAAAACAGAAATCTGGAGTGTGGCTAGGTATTCACCCCCCCAAAGTCAATAGTTTGTAAAGCCACCTTTTGCTGCAATTACAGCTATAAGTCTCTTGGGGTATGTCTCTATTAGCTTAGCACATCTAGCCACTGGGATTTTTGCCCATTCTTCAAGGCAAAACTGCTCCAACTCCTTCAAGTTAGATGGGTTGTGTTGGTGTACAGCAATCTTCATGTTATGCCACAGATTCTCAATTGGATTGAGCTCTGGGCTTTGACTAGGCCATTCCAAGACATTTAAATGTCTCCCTTTAAACCACTCCAGTGTAGCTTTAACAGTATGTTTAGGGTCATTGTCTTGCTGGAATGTGAACGTTCGTTCCAGTCTCAAACCTCTGACTGACTCAAACAGGTTTTCCTCCAGAATCACCCTGTATTCAGTGCCATCCACGGGCGATTGCTCTAAGACAACGAGGGAGGCTCAGCCTCCTCTAAAAATGACGAACATCGTGTAGGATGAATTGTGCTAGGCTTATGTTATAGCCAACCTTATAACATTGCTATTTCAGATCCAGAATCATAGAAATATACAGTATGTGCTCAACCCAACTACAGTGCGAAATCATTCCGTTATAACTTTCCCCAGTTCGCCTAATGTGTGCGTGAGTTTTTCCCCCTCGTGACAGCGCGATGCAGCCCAGCCTCAGTGGATTGGGAGCTATGTGCTTGTCAATCTCAAAATGCAAGACGATTATTGGACAAATACTGCGAAAATGCCCACCCACGGAGTCTCACAGACTCCCAGCCTCAATGGACTTCAATGGCATTTGGGAGCTATGCGCTTTTCAGTCTCAAAATGCAAGACAGTTATTGGACAAATACTGCGAAAACGCCTGCCCACGGACTCCGAGCCTCACATGGGAGGGACATGGCAGTTTCCGTGAGGAGACTGGTGATTGGTGAAAGCGGCCGGATATTTTCTTTGATTGACAGCTCGTTTCTCAACTATAGACAGGCAGCGGTACAGTGTTGCCAGATTGGGAGGTTTTAAGTGCATTTTGGTGGGTTTTGAACATATTTTGGGCTGGATAACGTCAGCAGTATCTGGCAACATCAGTTCAGTCCCATGCGGATTCGCAAGTGCTGTGGTGTATTGTAAGAGATCGGCTTACATTTCAATTTCATTCATTACATACGGTTTCTACCAGCTTTTTTAGTTTGTATATATTTTCATTGTAAATAAAGTGTAAATATAGTGTTGTCAAGTTTGCTATCTTAGTTCCAGAGATTTCATTTATTTGAGTGACTGAACTTGAGGGGGCTAGTCAGCTAGCAAGAAAGCTGCGCACGGAGGCCAAGCATTGCTGATTTAATTTTGGTGAAGCCATTTGCCAGTCTTCCTTTCGAGGAAAAAATAAAAATTAAAGAGCAGGGTAGAGCAACGCCTCAAATTGACTTGGTGAAAAAGGTAGGGAATAATACTCGTTCCTTTCAGCTCTCCTGGTACGAGAAAGTGAATTGGCTAACAGCAAGTGACCCACATCAACAACAGTAAATAGGCTACTTTAGTAATATGTCATGGATGGACCAAAAATATAGAATCTATTTAAAATGTTTATGCTGAGTATATTATATTGGAATATATGTTTTTCTGGATATGAATTAAACACAGCTACAATTTGGAAAACATTTTTAAACAAAAACACAGCCGAGGTCAATTTTTAAACAACATGCCACAAATTTAAAATATAAAATGTTAAAATATACCCCTCCCCCCCAACACCACCATCATGTATATTGGACAGTAGGCTAATAGGCCAAAAGAACCTGTTATTTCACAGTTTGTGACCCTGCCAACAATCAGCCAGATCAGAGGCAAGAGTATGGGCAAAACTGATGTGTTTTTTCTTTTAAAATCTGGAAATATCGTAACCAACCAGCCTCCCCTGTTTGAAAGACTACCAGCCGCCACTGGTGCCATCCATCTTTCCTTCAATCCGGACCAGCTTTCCTGTCCTTGCAGATGATAAACATCCCCACAGCATGATGCTGCCACCACCATGCTTCACTGTAGGAATGGTGTTCTCAGAGTGATGGGAAGTGTTGGGTTTGCACCCCACATGGCATCTCCCATGGTGGCCAAAAAGTTCAATTTTAGTCTCATCTGACGAGAGAATCTTTTTCCATGTGTTTGGGGAGTCTGCCACATGCTTTTGGGCAAACTCCAAACGTGTTTTCTTTTTTTTTTCTTCAAGCACTGGCTTTTTTCTGGTCACTTTTCCATAAAGACCCGCTCTGTGGAGTATATGGCTTAAAGTGGTCCTATGGACAGATACTCCCATCTCCGCTGTGGATCTTTGCAGCTCCTTCAATGTTATCTTTGGTGTCTTTGTTGCATCTCTGATTAATGCCCTCATTGCCCGGTCTGTGAGTATTGGTGGGCAGCCTTCTCTTGTCAAGTTTGTAGTGGTGCCATATTCTTTCCATTTTGCTATAATGGATTTAATGGTGCACCATAGGATATTCAAAGTTTGGGATATTTTTTTTTATAACCCAACCCTGATCTGTACTTCTTCACAACTTCGTCTCTGACCTGTTTGGAGTGCTCCTTGGTTTTCATGTTGCTTGCTTAGTAGTGTTACAGAGTCAGAGTCCTTCCAGAACAGGTTGATTTATACAGACATCATGTGACACTTTGATTGCACACAGGTGGATCTTAATCAACTAATTATGTGACTTGTGAAGTGAATTGGTTGGACCAGCTCTTATTTAGGGGTTTTATATGAAAGGGGACGAATACCTATGCACACTCCAAATTTCTGTTTTTTCACCTTAATTATTTTTTGTGTTACAATTAAAAAAATATATAATCTGCACCTTTAAAGTGCTAGGCATGTTGTGTAAATCAAATGGTGCTAACCCTCCAACAATCCATTTTAATTCCAGTTTGTAATGCGACAAAACAGGACAAACACCAAGGGGGATGAATACTTTTGCAAGACACTGTATACATTTTAATGTTGCACAGAGCTTTCATACTAACCTGATATAAAATGTTCTACACACACATGGGGATGTTTTGTTGGTGTCCCATTTTACTGCAGCTTGCCATTTTTCTCATCTTTCTGGGTTCTCTGGGAAGTCGTGAAACGTTAAACCAGGCTTATCTCCACGTCTGTTATTACATCCAAAAACACTACAGGTTTCTGGCATTGTTCTTTTAGATGTAACTTCTACAAGTTTATCTGTAGATGCACTGAATTGGGCTTACAATCACTCGCGTACACTTGTGCCGGTCGTTGTCCAACACAAAGCTTGGCCGGATAAACAAATCCGCAGTTACGATGACATCACATGAAGGGCCCCTATAACTCCATACTCACTCGCGTGGAGTCGAGCCCATGCATTCTAAGGCTAAGATAGCTAAGCACTAGTTAGAATGATTTAGTTATCTGTCCAGAAAAATGTCATCTAACCTTGCTCTATCTTGCAGTTGCACTCATTAGGCAGGGTTTCCTTTTCTTTTCCACTGGCTTTTAGCTGACAGGAGAGCGGAGTCTGTCATGTTTGCCCATGACAACTTGTTTTGGTTAATAGTAGGTCAAATACGCTTCTTGTTTGCTTCAGTAATTTTCGGAATCGTTTATCTCGGCAAACCATTTACACATAGGGTACATGGTGTATGCTGCATTGCAACATCTTGAAACTCCAGCAGTAATAGACATAGAACATTTTGCTCAGAATTCAACTTTGCAGTCAGAACCTTTAAGTTTAGAGTATACTGAGAAGGATTAGTATTAGATTAAGCAAACACATGTACTTCGACAGATGCACACACATACACTTTTTATTTTTTTAAACATGTCTAATGGATTTACTACCCACTAAAAGCTTTTTAATGTGCTGTTGGGATGTTTTATTGTGCATGCTTCTGTGTGCTAGGTTCAGGAACTCTTCTTGTTCTTACTACACTAACGCACAAACAAAATAGGATTGAGCTGCAAAGCGATCATGTTCTTCTTTGTGTTCATGGAGCTTTTTTGTGTTTGTCTGCACGTAAAGTGTTTTCTCAAAAACACAGGATGTAGAATCTCTGTAAACAGGAAGTTAACTCTCCACTCTTCCTGTGGGTATGCATTGTACACCAAAAGCTTTTCTGTAAACGAAATGATCACTAACAAAAAAAAGTCTCACAGAATTTTCATTTCTGTTTATACTTAGCGTACAAAGTGACAGACGATTGTTCATTCTGTTGTGTATCTGTGCAACACGAAGCTGCAATTTCAGATACAGAGTGATATTTGAATAGTTATTCTGAAATCTGGCATGTTACATGTAAATCAAACTTTAAAAAAAAAAGTGGTACATACAGATTTTATAGTGGTCTGTAGGCTATACATTTACTGTTTCTCACCAGAGCTTCAGAAAATGCTAGCCTGACCATGAACACAAGCAACAACAGTAACGGTTCAGTAATACAAGCAACTTTGAACATGCTGGAGAGAACACTGGGTAAAGCTGCACATTCACACCCAGAAAATCCAGACCTGGTCTTACTCAGGAAAACTCTCCAACTTCCTGTCAAGGAGTGAATGTTTTGAAGAACTCCTTATGTTATTTGACATTGGACCAACTTTGAGGAATTCTGCACCACTCAGTACAGAGTTTGTACAAAAATAAAATATAATCTGTGTCGGTCATTCAGGGACACTGTGATGGTTCTGGGCAGGAACTGGAAACAAAATTGCTTTCTTTCCTCAAGAGCTCAAAGAAAAAAAGGTTTTATGGAATACAGCTCAGTGGTTTCATATCCAATCTCAATAAAGACAGATGTGAGAAGTGTGTTTACTCTGATTAATTCAGTGGCAAAGCAAAAAAAAAAAAAGTCTCAGACTGATTAGCATTTGGCTAACATCTCTTGTTATTGTTGTTGTTGTTGTTGTTCCATAGATGAACACAGAGGTTTTCATGAAAATAAAGAAAACCCCAGGGTCTAATTCAAATGGTGACGTTGCATTTTTAGAGAAATGAGATAAAGACAAAAGTCCTCATTTTAGTTTTGGTGGGAAGAGGAGAAAGTAATGCTCAAAGATGGATATGCAGAGCCAATCTCATTCACAGAAAGTGTGCCATCAACACACATGCATAATTCTCTGCATGTATTAGTATAAAGTTGCATACAAAAATAACAAAACACACATTTTTATACAGAAAATCACTAGTCGGTGTGTCATTTGGGCTAATGTTGTCATGGCCTAATGGTGAGAGAAGGAGCTTTGAGACCAAAAGGTCACTAGTTCAATTCCCTGGACCAGCAGGAATGGCTGAAGTGCCCTTGAGTAAGGCACCTAATCCCTAACTGCTCCCCAGGCTGCTCTGGGTATGTTGTACGTCACTCTGGATAAGAGCGTCTGCTAAATGCCTGTAACGTAATGTAATATGAGAAAATGGTGATGTGCACACCATAACCATAGTAGCCATGGCAGACCTCCCAACTGACCCCCAGCTGGCGGGTCAGATCCTCAAAATGATATCCAAACCAGCTGACTCACCAAGACATGAAAAAACCTACATCAGAAAAATCTAAATAGTAATGTCAATGATCTGTCAGGATTTATAGCAGAGCAAAGCTGAGAATATGGTAAAGCACTGACTTGATTTTTAATGGCTTTTGTGACCACAGGGAACCCAACTATAATTGCAAGGTGATGTATCTCATAAACACTTCACTATCAGACAACGAAATGTGTATTTTATTTACATAAGATAGATGGGTTTTTATCCAGTGCTTATTTTTAACTTGCTTTTTAAAAAATAATGTGGTATTATTTACTAACACATTTTACACTCTGCTTTTAGGCAGTGCCTAAATATATACAGCTCTGGAAAAAACTGAGACCACTTCAATTTTTTCTTAAATCAGCATCTCTATGTATGGCAGCCGTTTAATTCCAGTGTCTGTGCTGGAATTCCAAGACAAACACACCACATTTCACTTAATGAGGTACTGAATAGGTGATCACCTGAACCAAATCTTATTTAATGAGGAAAAATATCAAAACCACTGCTGTGGTCATCACTATTCTCTTGCAGTAGGACCAGCTTGGATGGCAAAAACAGTGCTAGTAGCACCTTAAATTTAATTGGAATGCAAAAATATCTATTCATCATGCCAAAAGAGATAAAAAGAAAAGAATTGAGTGAGAAAAAGAAGGGATCAGTTATGGTTTTACTGGCAGAGGGATATAGTGAGCGTCAGGTTGCTTCCATCCTCAAAATTTCAAAGATGGCAGTTCTTAAGAATAAGATCAAGCAGCAGACGTTGGGGAAAACAAAGTTACAGACTGGCAGAGGGCGAAAACAACTCTCCACTGATTGGGATGATCAACTCCTTTGAGTGTCACTCAACAACCATAGGATGACATCAAGTGACCTACAAAAAGAATGGCAAATGGCAGCTGGGGTTAAGTGCATGGCAAGGACGGTTTGCAACAGTCTCCTCTGGGTGGGGTTGAAGTCATGCAAAGCTAGAAAAAAGCCCTTAATCAATGAGAAGTAAAGAGCCAGGCTGAGGTTTGCTAAAGACCATAAGGATTTGGCTGTAGAGGACTGGAGGAAAGTCATCTTCTCTGATGAATCCAATTTTCAGCTTTTCCCATCACCTGGTCATCTAATGGTAAGACAGAGACCAGGAGAGGCCTACAAGCCACAGTGTCTCGCACCCATTGTGAAATTTGGTGGAGGATTGGTGATCTGGGGTGCTTCAGCAAGGCTGATACTTATAAATAAACTCCACCCCCAGCACTGTTACTGTGGCTAAAGTGCAAACTAGACGTTGTCACTGTGCCACCCCATTTACAGTTTACATTTTAAACTTTTGGATAATATTTATCTGTATAGTCTTATTCATATTTTATTCTTTATTATGGTTATGGGGGCAGCACGGTGGTTTAGTGGTTAGCACTGTTGCCTCACAGCAGGAAGGTCCTGGGTTTGAGCCCAGCAGCCGGCGAGGGCCATTCTGTGTGGAGTTTGCATGTTCTCCCCGTGTCTGCGTGGGTTTCCTCCAGGTGCTCCGGTTTCCCCAACAGTCCAAAGACATGCAGGTTAGCCTAATTGGTGGTTCTAAATTGACCGTAGGTGTGAATGTGAGTGTGAATGGCTGTTTGTCTATATGTGTCAGCCCTGTGATGACCTGGTGACTTGTCCAGGGTGTACCCCACCTCTCGCCCGTAGTCAGCTGGGATAGGCTCCAGCTTGCCTGCGACCCTGTAGAACAGGATAAGCGGCTACAGATTAGATTAGATTAGATTAGATTAGATTAGATTAGATTAGATTAGATTAGATTAGATTCACTTTATTCATCCCACATCGAGGAAATTCACGTGTTACAGTAGCAAGAAAATGTCAGACAGATAACAAATAAAACTGAAATAAAAATTAGACAAATGAAGGATTAAATACAGAGGGCTATTTGCATTATCTACTGTGAAAAAGTATAGAAAAATTGCCTTATTGAGAAGCTTGGAAAAATTGCACATTACAGGCAGACTCTGTATATATACACACACACACACACACACACACACACACACACACACATATATATATATATATATATATATATATATATATATATATATATACAGGTCCTTCTCAAAAAATTAGCATATTGTGATAAAGTTCATTATTTTCCATAATGTAATGATAAAAATTAAACTTTCATATATTTTAGATTCATTGCACACCAACTGAAATATTTCAGGTCTTTTATTGTTTTAATACTGATTATTTTGGCATACAGCTCATGAAAACCCAAAATTCCTATCTCAAAAAATTAGCATAT
Organism: Neoarius graeffei; assembly: GCF_027579695.1. Lineage (NCBI taxonomy): Eukaryota > Metazoa > Chordata > Actinopteri > Siluriformes > Ariidae > Neoarius > Neoarius graeffei. The sequence continues at coordinate 44,836,701 of NC_083581.1, forward strand.
CATGAAAAGGTACGCTAAACGAGCTATTAACCTAATCATCTGAATCAACGACTTAACTCTAAACACCTGCAAAAGATTCCTGAGGCTTTTAAAAACTCCCAGTCTGGTTCATTACTCAAAACCGCAATCATGGGTAAGACTGCCGACCTGACTGCTGTCCAGAAGGTCATCATTGACACCCTCAAGCAAGAGGGTAAGACACAGAAAGAAATCTCTGAGCGAATAGGCTGTTCCCAGAGTGCTGTATCAAGGCACCTCAGTGGGACGTCTGTGGGAAGGAAAAAGTGTGGCAGAAAACGCTGCACAACCAGAAGAGGTGACCGGACCCTGAGGAAGATTGTGGAGAATGACCGATTCCAGACCTTGGGGGACCTGTGGAAGCAGTGGACTGAGTCTGGAGTAGAAACATCCAGAGCCACCGTGCACAGGCGTGTGCAGGAAATGGGCTACAGAGAAGCAGCACTGGACTGTTGCTCAGTGGTCCAAAGTACTTTTTTCAGATGAAAGCAAATTTTGCATGTCATTCGGAAATCAAGGTGCCAGAGTCTGGAGGAAGACTGGGGAGAAGGAAATGCCAAAATGCCTGAAGTCCAATGTCAAGTACCCACAGTCAGTGATGGTCTGGGGTGCTATGTCAGCTGCTGGTGTTGGTCCACTGTGTTTTATCAAAGGCAGGGTCAATGCAGCTAGCTATCAGGAGATTTTGGAGCACTTCATGCTTCCATCTGCTGAAAAGCTTTATGGAGATGAAGATTTCATTTTTCAGCACGACCTGGCACCTGCTCACAGTGCCAAAACCACTGGTAAATGGTTTACTGACCATGGTATTACTGTGCTCAATTGGCCTGCCAACTCTCCTGACCTCAACCCCATAGAGAATCTGTGGGGTATTGTGAAGAGGAAGTTGAGAGACACCAGACCCAACACTGTGGATGAGCTTAAGGCCGCTATCGAAGCATCCTGGGCCTCCATAACACCTCAGCAGTGCCACAGGCTGATCGCCTCCATACCACGTCGCATTGAAGCAGTCATTTCTGCCAAAGGATTCCCGACCAAGTATTGAGTGCATAACTGAACATAATTATTTGAAGGTTGACTTTTTTTGTATTAAAAACACTTTTTTTATTGGTCAGATGAAATATGCTAATTTTTTGAGATAGGGATTTTTGGTTTTCCTTTACTTTTTTGCCAAAATCATCAATATTAAAACAATAAAAGGCTTGAACTACTTCAGTTGTGTGTAATGAATCTAAAATATATTAAAGTCTAATGTTTATGAGTACATTACAGAAAATAATGAACTTTATCACAATATGATAATTTTTTGAGAAGGACCTGTATATATATATATATATACACACAAGTATGCATAAAAATAGTTTAGGGCCTACATTATTGCACATAATTGCATCGATGAGAGATGGCAGAGGTAGTAGTGGTGAAGTAGTGCAAATTAAACGACAAACAGGTTATTGGTGCTACATTACAAGTTGTGGGTGTTATACAGTCTGACAGCAGTAGGTATGAATGACCTGTAGTACCTCTCCTTCTTACACCGTGGGTGTAGCAGTCTATTACTAAAAGAGCTGCTTAAAGCCCCCACAGCCTCATGTAGGGGGTGAGAGGGGTTATCCAGGATTGAGGTCAGCTTGGCTAACATCCTCCTCTCACCCACCACCTCAGTGGAGTCCAGAGGACAGTCCAAGACTGAGCCAGCCCTTCTGACCAGTTTATTAAGTTTCTTCCTGTCCCTCTCTGAACTTCCACAGCCCCAGCACACCACAGCGTAGAAAATCGCTGATGCTATCACAGAGTCATAAAAAGATAATGGATGGATGGATGGATGGATAATGTTGCCCTGTGATGTTGTGTATGTGACAAAGCCTTTAATTATGAATCTTTAAATTAACTGTCTTTAACGTGGGACAAAAACTGCTTGGATTATGATTTTGTTCCTGATGGTGAGAAAGTGTGATATTTAGTGTTGCTTGGTCGTTGTTTTTGTACACTAATACACGAGATTTCTTCATGTTAAATCCTGCAACTCTTTTAATGAGGCGACAGATTCCTAAATGGTGATTTACGAATCGATTCGCAAAGAACCGATTCACTTCCAAATCTCGTGTCTGACAGTGATTCCTGTGTCGCGTTCTCTCTCCTCCAACATCTGCGCTTCAAACCAGCTCCGAGGTACGTCTTTAATGGTTTTATTCAGCTGTATAACTCTGTCACGAGTTAGGGAATTAGTGACATTTGTGAAATGAGACATTTGAGAATAGTGATGAAATAAAACAGCGTTATAGTTTGGAAGAAGTGAAGAGAAGAGCAGCAGAGTCCATATGGTTCATGTTTGCCTGCTTTAGTTGGATGATGATCTCATCTCACATCATATCATCACATCATAATATAATATAATATAATATAATATAATATAATATAATATAATATAATATACTTTTATTTGTTTACATATCAAGATTGCATATTTAACTGCTGCAATTTTACTTTAGCTCTCTTAAGTTGCTTTACAGAGAACCTCATGAACTTAACACGTCAATCACGTTATTTACACGTGAATTTTACACGTGATTTTTCAGAATTGTTTACACAAATTTCACACGTGTAGTGCAGTTGTGGTTTGTTTTTCCTTCTGCACAATTGTTGTATATAGGACCACATTGTTCACATGATATCATGTGTGTTTATGTGCTGTTTCAGGGCATAAAAATCACCTTCACATTTTTTTTTTCCAATGTGTGATGTGAATACTTCACAGTAAGCCTCGTATTTAATTCACACTAGAATGCATATCATTCTTACACGACAGGATATTCGCCAAAGCATCCTAACAAGAATGCCAATAAAATATTATTGTTTAATAGAAATGAGAAGCTCCAGCTTCACTCCAGCTGCCTGCAATGTGTGTGGTTACTTCTATTTACTTTTGTTTCTTCCTTTCGTTATCCACTTGTTAGTGTTTCAAAAAACAGCTGCCAAATTCCTGATTTCACAATGAACTTTTTCGATAAATGCAAATAAGATGCAGTTCAAAAAAATTCAGACTGGATTAGTGAACAGCAGAGTCAGCATTATGGCAACATAAACAGATTTGCTTTTTGTCAATTTTATCTGGGAACGCTTTGAGCACTATGGGGACTGCAGATAATTCTATATATTATATATGCAGATATCACAATGCTCCTCATGGTGTCTACTCTATTTTTGTAAATGGTTAAGCACCATCATGAAACATGTCCTTATGAATACCAGTCTAGCATACTTTAATTCAAAGTCCTTTATAATTCGTGGCAGCACAGAGCCGAGTGCAGACATGAACGTACAGAGATTAACACGGCTTTAGGTGTTTCCACTAGCATTCCATAACCTTTTAGGGAACACTTTAAAGAACCCCACAGTTCCTGGACGAGTTCCTGTGCTGTGTTTTCACACTGAGACAGTTGTGGAAAATGGCACAAACGTGCCACAGTTATTTAAGTGCAAAATTATTGCATTACATTGCAGGCATTTAGCAGACGCTCTTAGCCAGAGTGATGTACAAGAAGCGCTGAACTTCTAGACAAGAAAGTTCTAGTGCCAATTGAACAAGTGACAGAATAACACTGTTACTTCAACAGAATATTACACTATCAGCAAACAGCCAAGGAAAACAAAACAATTCAACCATACAAATGAGCTGACAAAATACAAGTAAATAGAGAAAAATAAAACCACGATGGCAAAGGGCCCAGTCCCACAACACTGATAACTATACCTAGAACTACAACTATAACCATACCTCCATCCACCCATTATCTGTAGCTGGTATACAGGGTCGCAGGCAAGCTGGAGCCTACCCAGCTGACGATGGGCAAGAGGCGGGGTACACCCTGGACAAGTCGCCAGGTCATTGCAGGGCTGACACATAGAGACAAACAACCATTCACACTCACATTCACACCTACAGTCAATTTAGAGCCACCAAGTAACCTAACCGCATGTCTTTGGACTGTGGGGGAAACCGGAGCACCCAGAAGAAACCCACGCAGACACGGGGAGAACATGCAAACTCCACACAGAAAGGCCCTCACTGGCCACTGGGCTCAAACCCAGACCTTCTTGCTGTGAGATGACAGTGCTAACCACTACACCACTGTGCCGCCCATAACCATACCTACAGTGCTCAGCGTAAATGAGTAGGGGAGAGTGGGGTAAGATGAGCCAGGGGGTAAGATGAGCCACCCCTTGTTTCTAAGAAACAGTAAACAAATGTGACCATGTGACCACATTCAAAGGGGGCCGGGACCATTTACTTACACTTGTGGAGAGGAGCACCACATGTCAAACTAGGTGAGGGACATATTTATAAAAATGTGTTTTTGTGCTTTCTAAGTCAATTCCATGTTTGTCCACAGTGAAGATGATTTAGAGAAGACAAAAGTAGAATAATATTTAGACACATTAGGGTTAAGTTAGTGGCTTTCTAAGCTATGATATGAATGCTAATAAAAATAATTTTGATTAGCCTAATCCCCTTTATTAGCATTTTTCTACAAAATGGTGGCCATGGGGTAAGATGAGCCATTAGATGTGGGGCAAGTTGAGCCACTGGCTCAACTTACCCCATTGGTGGCTGAGCTTACCCAATATGGATGACACTTAAGTTTTCACATTTACTGGTCATATATGACAACAACATATATATATATATGACATCAGATGAGGAAGACCAGTTGTTAGATGTGGGGGATTATGTTGTGGCAAAATACACGGGGAAGAAGAAAGTGCATTTCTTCATTGGCCAGATAATCAAATTGGATGTCTTCGAAATAGAGGCAAGATTTCTCAAAAGAAGCCGGTCATGCCATGGCTCTGCAAGAAAGCCAACCTTTGTCTTCAAAGAGAAAGATAAGGCTGTCCTGTCAAGACAGGATATTGTGAAAAAATTGCCCCGCCCCTTTACTGTTGGGGGGACAGCACGGAGGGAGAGGCAAATGGTGTTCCCTTGCCATTTGAACGCTTGGAACATTGAATAATGATGAAATGATTGAATGATTGATGGAATGATTGCTGCATGTTTTAGCAATGTTTTAACCTACTGAAAGAAATAAGATTCTTTTGGCACTGTTCTACTGTTTTAGTAATTTCTATAATATAGTATATCTCTCATTCCCTCTCTAACCATCCCTCTTTCTATCTATCTACGCATATATCTCTCTCTATCCATCTATCTATCCCTCCCTATCCCATCTCGTTCTATCACCTCTCTCTTCATCTCCCCTTCTCTATGCAACGGCCCTATCCCCCACTTGATTGACTTGACTTGATTCATTGATTGCATTTCTAATAATAAAAGTTGTTTACTTTGTTAACCTAACATGTTTTGTGTTGGCTCAATTTACCCCACACAGTGGCTCATCTTACCCCGTGCATGGGGTAAGTTGAGCCACTTGACATTTTTTTTTTCAAGAGGTAATATCACTCTAACCATAAGAGCTTATCAATTATGTTTTGCTCAGATAGTAACAGTACACTTTGAAATTTGGTATGGTGTGTAGACTGGAAGCAAAAATGGCTTTAACATGTAGTTATGATGAAAAATGTAAAAAGTGGCTCATCTTACCCCACTCTCCCCTACACCCCCTTTGAAAAGTAACATTTTATAAAATATCTCAATGAACACAAACAATTTCCAAGATGTTGACAAGACAAAGTTTAATATAACATCTGTTTAACTTATAATGTGAAAGTAAGGTTAATAATATAACTTGGATTACACATTTTTTCAGTTTTACTCAAATTAGGGTGGTGCAAAAATGAGTACACCCCACAACAAAAACTACTACATCTAGTACTTTGTACGGCCGCCATGATTTTTAATGACAGCATCAAGGCTTCTAGGCATGGAATGAACAAGTTGCCGACATTTTGCAACATCAATCTTTTTCCATTCTTCAGCAATGACCTCTTTTAGTGACTGGATGCTGGATGGAGAGTGATGCTCAACTTGTCTCTTCAGAATTCCCCCCAAAAAATAATTTCTTTACACCACAAAGGTGAAGGCAACAAGAAGATCAGCAAAGCTTTACTTATCAGTCAGAATACTGTAGCAAAAGTGGTACAAAAATTTAAGAAAGATGGAACTGCAATCATCTCACAGAGATGTCCAGGTTGTCCACGAAAGTTAACACCTTGACAGGAGCATCTTCTGATGAGAAGGGTTGAAGAAACTCGGCATGCAAGTTCACTGCAGTTATCTAAAGAAATAGAAAGCCAAACTGGGGTGACTATTTCCTGTGACACAATACGGCGTACACTGCAGAGGAATGGCATGCATGGATGCCGTCCACGAAAGAAGCCTCTCCTAAAACCCAGGCACAAAAAAAGCCTGCCTAGAGTTTGCCAGGGCCCATGCTGACAAAGATGAAGACTACTGGGACTCTATACATTGGAGTGATGAGACCAAGATACGGTAAATGTTTTTGGAACTGATGGCTTCAAAACTGTATGGTGTCGCAAAGGTGAGGAATACAAAGAAAAATGCCTGGTGCCTACAGTGAAACATGATGGTGGCAGTGTGCTTATGTGGGGCTGCATGAGTGCTGCTGGTGTCGGGGAGCTGCATTTCATTGATGGCATCATGAATTCACAGATGTATTGTTCTATACCAAAAGAGAAGATGCTACCATCACTCCGTGCCCTTGGTCGTTGTGCACTTTTCCAACATGACTAAACACACATCTAAGGCCACTGTTGGATTTCTGAAGAAGAACAGGGTGAAAGTGATTCACTGGCCAAGTATGTCTCCTGATCTGAACCCAATCGAACACCTATGGGGAATTCTGAAGAGACAAGTTGAGCATCACTCTCCATCCAGCATCCAGTCACTAAAAGAGGTCATTGCTGAATGGAAAAAGATTGATGTTGCAAGATGTCACCAACTTGTTCACTCATGTCTAGAAGACTTGGTGCTGTCATTAAAAATCATGGAGGCCATACAAAGTACTAGATGTAGTAGTTTTTGTTGTGGGGTGTACTCATTTTTGCACCACCCTAATTTGAGTAAAACTGAAAAAATGTGTAATCTAAGTTATATTATTAACCTTACTTTAACGTTATACGTTAAACAGATGTTATATTAAACTTTGTCTTGTCAACATTTTGGAAATTGTGTTCATTGAGATTTTTTAAAATGTTACTTTTCAAAGGGGGTGCACTCATTTACGCTGAGCATTGTATGTTTGAATTTAGTTCCAGTCTGGAGCAGTCACCACAGCTATAATCCCAACTATAATATTGGTTGGCCCTGCACTCAGGTAAATAAAAATGTGGTTGTTGGTTTTCACGGGAAAATGTAGCGGTTGTATACTGTTTGTGTGCACACCCAGTGCACTCAGCAGCACACAATGGCTGACTGCAAAGAAGAGCTGCTTTCATTTTGCACAGAAGGCAAATCCAAAAGAAGAAAATGAGACTCTGGGTGCATGAAATCCTGCAGCACAGAGAGAAGCTAGGAGAATTCCACTGTTTTGTTTGGGAATTGTCTTCCCATGAAGACAAGTTTTTCAAATACTTCCAAATGTCTGAGGTGCAGTTTATGTAGATTCTCCACTTGGTGGAAGGAGATTTGACAAAACAAACCACCACATACAGAAGACCACTCAGCACCAAGGAAAGATTAGCTTTATTGCTCAGGTAAGTATTTATTTTTTTGTTTGATGACAACATTAAGGGGGCGGCACGGTGGTGTAGTGGTTAGCGCTGTCGCCTCACAGCAAGAAGGTCCTGGGTTCGAGCCCCGGGGCCGGCGAGGGTCTTTCTGTGCGGAGTTTGCATGTTCTCCCCGTGTCCGCATGGGTTTCCTCCGGGTGCTCCGGTTTCCCCCACAGTCCAAAGACATGCGGGTTAGGTTAACTGGTGACTCTAAATTGACCGTAGGTGTGAATGTGAGTGTGAATGGTTGTCTGTGTCTATGTGTCAGCCCTGTGATGACCTGGCGACTTGTCCAGGGTGTACCCCGCCTTTCGTCCGTAGTCAGCTGGGATAGGCTCCAGCTTGCCTGCGACCCTGTAGAAGGATAAAGCGGCTAGAGATAATGAGATGAGATGAGATGAGACAACATTAAGATAATTCCAATGCACAAGCGTCCGCTATATAGTATCAGAATAACGTGTGTGTGTGTGTGTGTGTGTGTGTAGTCATAATATTTTACTGGTAACAATAAGAATCTGAATTAAATGGTTTCAGTGGTAATGGTTAGTGTTCATGTTCACATCTCTCCATTGTTGTCGTGATGTTTAGCATGCATGGTCAAGGATTCATCATGCTCATGAAGGCAGATGTTGGTGCTGCAGGGGCTGGGGGGGTGAAGACACTAAGCCCTTCTTCCATCATGATGGGCAGCTTCTCTTCTTTGATGCAACAAGGATATACAAAGATGCCCGGGATAGCACGTGCTCAGACAACGTCACATGTAAACAATTGCCTGATTGATCAGATGTTTTATTGGCTCAGATCCAGGCCTGGAAAAATCACTCCAGAAGCAATCTCACTGATGCTGATAAACCCAGGCCTGGGCTATACGGTAGGTATCGTTATCGGTCTGGTGTGACCACCAACCACAAACTGCAGGGGACTGATTTATTTATAATTATCATTATAGTTATTGGTATTGTGGGACCAGGCCTCAACACTTAGTCATCATGACCAGGCTAGACAGCACACAGCCTGGGTTGGTCAAGACAGCTACATGAGTACACAGTGTGCAGGGAAGCAGGGGAGCGGTGCAGCCTGAACATGGAGGAGGCTCACATCTGTGCTCTTATTGTTTTAAATGCCGCACAATTATGATGCTGACGCTGCTGTCTTTTTTTTTATACAAAAAGCAGCAGTTAAACAACAGTGATATTCAAAATGTTTTGGACAAATACTCTTATTTATTTATTTATTTATTTATTTTAAATGGCACTAGGAGACCATTGGCCTTTCACTGATGTTTGAGTTTGACCAACTTTCAATACACTGAACTCCACCCTCCATGGTTTCTGGACCTACAGAAACTGGCTCTGATTTCTAAAGTTCTTTAGAGAGTTCTTCAGCAGTGTCCTGTGGTGGAACCCTGCCTCTTATGCTCAATAACCTGATTTTAATCATGGAAAGTACTTGTTTTTGTCAGGTGGAGCTCATGCTTTGTGCTCTTCTAATGACTTCTCTCTTTCTCTTTCAGGTTGAGGAAGAACAATGTTTCATCTGCCTCTTTCATTCCTGCTCACCATCACTCTCTTGGTTCCATTTTCATTTGCATTAAATAAGGAACTCCACAGCTGGCATGACAATGTGCCTCTACTCATTGACAGGAGCACGGTACGACTTCCAAGCCCCAGATTCAGTGACCGAGATTCTGGAGAACTGGACACAATGTGTGGGATTGAGTGCCAGAGGAACCTTCCAGAACCTGGAACCACAGAACTGGAGCATCTCCTTGCCTACGAGACGTTTTATGAGAATGGAACTCGAACTCTGACAGAGGTGGAGTTGCAGGATATGAGGAACACCTCATCCTCTTCTCTTCCCATTCGTTCACGCAGGAAACGGCAGGTGTATGGCACAGACGGGCGCTTTGTGATTGCGGACAAACACTTCATAACCAACTTTCCATTCTCGGCATCTGTGAAGCTTTCGATGGGATGCTCTGGGATTTTAGTATCGCCCAAACACGTGCTGACAGCAGCACACTGTGTTCATGATGGTCATGGATACCAAAGGGGGTTAAAGAGGCTGCGAGTGGGTGCAATGATGCTACGGAAAAATACTGGGAGGAGAAGAAACAAAATGGAGGGAAAAAGCAAGAGGAAACTGAAGAAAAGAAAAGGAAAGAAGAGGAAGAATCAGAGAAAATGGAAAACCTTTGAAAATTCCAGGCAGCCATCTTTACGTTGGACACGTGTCAAGCAAACGTACATACCAAAAGGCTGGATGAATGACGTGGGTAACGAGATGACGCTCGATTATGACTATGCCCTCCTGGAGCTGAAGCGTAGTCTCCGGGTGAAGCACATGGACTTGGGCGTGGTCTCACATGCCACACGGATCCACTTCTCTGGTTTTGATGATGATCATGCAGGGAAGATGGTGTACAGGTTTTGCTCAGTGATGCAGGAGTCCTACGATCTGATGTACCAGCACTGTGATGCACAGAGAGGCTCGAGTGGTGCAGGAGTGTATGTGAGACTCCGTAGGACACCTACAAAGGCTAAGGGGAAGTGGAGGAGGAAAGTGATCGGCGTGTTTTCAGGACACAGGGCCGTGAAGGATGGGAATGGCACACACCGAGACTATAACGTAGCGGTGAGAATCACACCAGTGAAGCTTGCCCAGATTTGCCTTTGGATTCACGGAGATGCTGAGCAATGCACTTCAGACTAAGACATCCTTCAAGAGACACTTGTAATGTCTCAAGTGCCAAAATTTAATCTAGGTGGAAAAAATAGAATTTATGCAATATTCCACTTTATCCCAAATGCATTCCATCAGCCATAGGTCTGAATTTGCTTCTTTAGCAGCACCTGTAGTTCAAATTCCAAACTATCACAATTTTTTTTTTTTAGTAAAATTCATAGCCCAACCTTCATATACATGCTCAAAATGTCATAAAGTTATCTTGTATTTATGTCATTGTATTTACGGTATGTCACTACAATGGCACCACAGCAGCATCTGATATTAGATTTTCTCCACTTTATGCAAATTGGGTATGCGGCAGTAAAACAACAAAACCAAATGATTCCAGTCCTATGGTGCATGTGATCTGGCGTTTCTTCAAGTCCTACCTACAATTAGTTCCCATTTACTGTTTGATGCAAAAATGGAAGAAAAATGTATAACTGTGGTTTCATCTAATCCTGTGCCATAGGAATGAAGTAGTAGAGATCATTGGTGCCTCTGGTGACTGCATATCCCTCATCCAGTTTGCTTGGTTTGCTAATCTGCCAATCCAATTTGTCACTTGTTAGTGCATATGTAGGGTTAGAGGCTTTAACCCCCTATGGTACGGTGTTCCCTTCAGGCAACATTACAAATTTCTTTTTTTTTACCCATTGAGATCATAATGCGTACCATAGAGGGTTAAAAGGCGGAACAAAGGGTGCATATTAGGAAGATATAATTTCTGAATTCAAACATTTCTGCCTCAGGTTGTTGTGCAAAATAGTACTAACATGGTGCCTTCAGCCATAAGCTCATGTTTATAGAGGACAGGAAGTAGCCCTGCATCAAACCACAGTGACATCAGAGGAGATATATATATATATATATATATATATATATATATATGGGCGGCACGGTGGTGTAGTGGTTAGTGCTGTCGCCTCACAGCAAGAAGGTCCTGGGTTCGAGCCCCGGGGCCGGCGAGGGCCTTTCTGTGTGGAGTTTGCATGTTCTCCCCGTGGGTTTCCTCCGGGTGCTCCGGTTTCCCCCACAGTCCAAAGACATGCAGGTTAGGTTAACTGGTGACTCTAAATTGACCGTAGGTGTGAATGTGAGTGTGAATGGTTGTCCGTGTCTATGTGTCAGCCCTGTGATGACCTGGCGACTTGTCCAGGGTGTACCCCGCCTTTCGCCCGTAGTCAGCTGGGATAGGCTCCAGCTTGCCTGTGACCCTGTAGGAGGATAAAGCGGCTAGAGATAATGAGATGAGATGAGATAGATATATATATATATATATATAAAATGTGTGTGTGTATAATTTGTGGTTGAGATAGACTTGGTAGTTTCCTTGTTAGCTATATTACCATCCTAGCTTCAGTGCTACACTAAAGAAGCAAACTTCAGACACTAGGTCAGCTTGACTACACTTGGGGTAAAGAGACACTGCAAACATTTAAAAAAAAATTCAAGAGAATAATCAACCCTATGGAGCACACAAATACAGGGACAGTGGTTTCAGAATCAGTGATTTGGGACATGGCCACACGATAGTGGACTGATGGGATTTACACAACTTGATTCTTCAGTGTTGGACATGTCATTTTGAACACAACATGCATCAGATCTACTTCCTGTTCAAAAAGGAAGACCAGTTAATATTTTTGGTGCTAATGTCACACTTCTGATTATTTGTATTCCATCCATCCATTATCCGTAACCACTTATCCTGTACAGCGTCGCAGGCAAACTGGAGCCTATCCCAGCTGACTATGGGTGAGAGGCGGGGTACACCCTGGACAAGTCGCCAGGTCATCGCAGGGCTGACACACAGAGACAAACAACCTGCCTGTCTTTGGACTGTCGGGGAAACCAGAGCACCCGGAGGAAACCCATGCAGACGCGGGGAGAACATGCAAACTCCACACAGAAAGGGCCTCGTCAGTCGCTGGGCTCGAACCCAGGACCTTCTTGCTGTGAGGCGACAGTGCTAACCACTACACCACCGTGCCGCCCCTATTTGTATTCCATTTAGGAACAAAATATTTAAACAGTAAGGTAATAAAAATTAACATTTATCACTGTTCACAATAATATAACCACGTTGTACAGAAGCAACAGTTTGGCCTTTCCCCTTTTAATTTCAGATCCCCCTAGCTGGTGAAAAAAATTACAGAATTGCCTTCTCTAAAGATGCACCTTAGGACACCATCTTTCAGATGGAATATTTTTTTTTGCTCCTAGGTCAAAAATGCTGCAAACATAGGATGCATCCTTTTAAACAGAACACTGGTGGTAATATTTTGTTAACAATAACTACTGTAAATGTATCTTGAAATGGTGCTAAATAAGATTTTAATTCTAGAATATGGCAAAAAAATGGTGCTTTTGTGTTGTGTAATGTAATTGGTATGCACAACTATTGCATTTTAGCAGAGCTCCATACTTAAGATAACATAGTAATAAATCAACCTGATTTTTGATGGCTTTCTGGCAATTGTACGATGTCTGGACGTGTACCACCACAGGAAACCCGATTATAAAGGCAAGGCAATGCATCTCAGACACTTGGCCACCGGTCAACAAAATTTGTATCTTTATTTACATAAGATACATCCAGTACTTATTTTTAATTTGCTTTTAAAAAAATAACCTGGGATTATTTACTAACACGTTTTATGGAAAATATTCACAAAAGTTTCATATAAAACTAGTTAAAACAGTTTTATTAGTCCACAAGCTTGTTGGACAATTGACAGTTTGTGCCAAGTAAGAGTGACAGACCGACAAGTGCTTGAAGGGATTTATTGAAATCACACAAGCAAACAGATCCAAAGTGGAGACAAAGGCAGAGTCGAAAAACAGGCAGTGGTTGAGCGAGGCACAGACAGGACATCGAACATAATACTATACTCAAAGTACAATAGCACAAACAGGGTCAAAACCAGAAAAGCCATATAAAGTTTGATAACATCAGACACAGGGTACAGAGTGTATACTTCAAAGTCTGTGTGTTACTCTGAGTGTCCTTATATAGTGGTGCTTGAAAGTTTGTGAACCCTTTAGAATTTTCTATATTTCTGCATAAATATGACTTAAAACAACATCAGATTTTCACACAAGTCCTAAAAGTAGATAAAGAGAACCCAGTTAAACAAATGAAACAAAAATATTATACTTGGTAATTTATTTATTGAGGAAAATGATCCAATATTACATATCTGTGAGTGGCAAAAGTATGTGAACCTTTTGGATTAGCAGTTAATTTGAAGGTGAAATTAGAGTCAGGTGTTTTCAATCAATGGGATGACAATCAGGTGTGAGTGGGCACCCTGTTTTATTTAAAGAACAGGGATCTATCAAAGTCTGATCTTCACAACACATGTTTGTGGAAGTGTATCATGGCACGAACAAAGGAGATTTCTGAGGACCTCAGAAAAAGCGTTGTTGATGCTCATCAGGCTGGAAAAGGTTACAAAACCATCTCTAAAGAGTTTGGACTCCACCAATCCACAGTCAGACAGATTGTGTACAAATGGAGGAAATTCAAGACCATTACCCCCCCCCCCCCCCCCCCCCCCGGAGTGGTCGACCAACAAAGATCACTCCAAGAGCAAGGCGTGTAATAGTCAGCGAGGTCACAAAGGACCCCAGGGTAACTTCTAAGCAACTGAAGGCCTCTCTCACATTGGCTAATGTTAATGTTCATGAGTCCACCATCAGGAGAACACTGAACAACAATGGTGTGTATGGCAGGGCTGCAAAGAGAAAGGCACTGCTCTCCAAAAAGAACATTAGCAAACTGCAGACGAGCAGCAAAGATCACGTGGACAAGCCAGAAGGCTATTGGAAAAATGTTTTGTGGACAGATGAGACCAAAATAGAACTTTTTGGTTTAAATGAGAAGCCTTATGTTTGGAGAAAGGAACAGATGACGTTCTTATGCATTCCAGCATAAGAACCTTATCCCATCTGTGACACATTGTGGTGGTAGTAATAATAATAAGTTAAATTTATATAGCGCCTTTCAAGAAACCTAAGGACGCTTTACAATTATAGACAAAGAAAAAAAATAAAATAAATAAAAAGAAAAAAGTCCACCGAGTAGGGGTCAGGATGTAATTCCCGTGGTGTAGCAGCCACAGTCCCACCAAAAGGCGCACGAAAACGAGTCCCACATCTCCAGCACCGCCGCCGTGACGCCGTCAGCAACATCGCTCAACACCACACCATGGATCCACAAAGCAAGCACAGAAGTAGTATCATGGTTTGGGCCTGTTTTGCTGCATCTGGGCCAGGACAGTTTGCCATCATTGATGGAACAATGAATTCTGAATTATACCAGTGAATTCTAAAAGAAAATGTCAGGACATCTGTCCATGAACTGAATCTCAAGAGAAGGTGGGTCATACAGCAAGACAACGACCCTAAACAAACAAGTTGCTCTATCAAAGAATGGTTAAAGAAGAATAAAAAGTTAATGTTTTGGAATGACCAAGTCAAAGTCCTGACCTTAATCCAATCAAAATTTTGTGGAAGGACCTGAAGCGAGCAGTTCATGTGAGGAAACCCACCAACATCCCAGAGTTGAAGCTGTTCTGTACGGAGGAATGGGCTAAAATTCCTCCAAGCCGGTGTGCAGGACTGATCAACAGTTACCGGAAACGTTTAGTTGTAGTTATTGCTGCACAAGGGGGTCACACCAGATACTGAAAGCAAAGGTTCACATACTTTTGCCACTCACAGATATGTAATATTGGATCATTTTCCTCAATAAATAAATTACCAAGTATAATATTTTTCTCATTTAACTGGGTTCTCTTTATCTACTTTTAGGACTTGTGTGAAAATCTGATGTTTTAGGTCATATTTATGCAGAAATGTATAAAATTCTAAAGGGTTCACAAACTTTCAAGCACCACTGTATGCATATGTTGTGATTGCGCTCTGATCAGGAACAGGTGCATGGTAATTAGTTCTCATGGTGCTGTGCGCACACTGCAAGCTTCAAAGCACATGGATGTGACAGACATAACCAGACAACTGTGCCATATCAAGTTTACTATTCGATTGTAACGAGATAACGATATAAAAAGTGAAAGCACTGGTTCACTGCTGTCCACCAGGCACCCAACAGTTACACCATAATAAATATAGTGATGTTTCTGGTGCATGGCATGCGGTGTCAAAGGAAGGAATAAATATGTATTCACAACTGTGATACGTCTCATTCTTGGTATCATAATCACAAGACAATCCATCAATTTACTGATGTGAAACACACTACACAAGTCGATGGTTCATATACTATAATCTTCTATTCAGGTTGATTTTATACCCTTGCAAATATTTTGCTCATACACTCATCAGGAGCACCACTTTTAGGTGGTACATAATTTTTTTTTATACATGAAAGTGAGAGGGAATATTACACAAAAGATATTTAGTTTGAGTGGTGAACAAAGTGAACGAGTGAAAATATTTAAAAACACGATACAAAGTTTCTTTGCACCAAATGGTGCAAATGTTCTTTGAATATAATAAAGATCCACACACACAAAAAAAATCAAGTTAATTTTTTTTTTTTTAATTTTGAAGCAGTTCACCATTGACAACACATCTACTCAGCAAAATATTGGGAGTGATGTCATCAGAGTGAAATATCAGGAAATGTGTCACTCAGGTCCAGGATGTAACTCATAGGAAAAATACAAGCTTTTCAGTACGAGAAGATAAACTTCCCATCTTCAAGCCAACGTGCAAGTCTTATATAGACACATTCACGAAAAAGTACCCACATTTATCAAGACAATTCATCAATTTCCTCACAAGTGAGAGATTTATATCATGGTTTTGGTTCTCCATGTCCCAGATGCATCTTGTATGAAAAATACAAGTGGTGTATTTCCCAGTAAAATACTTGTCTTTATTTTTTTTAATAAATACATCTTGCTATATAGCTTCTGTTTGAGAAAAAATGAATTGCAGACCAACCAGTCATACACAACCATTTTCTGTTTATTTCCATGAACATGTCAGAGAAAGTGAATTACACATTTAATCAGCAAGCTGTGTTGCTGCAGTAGCAAAACCAAAGACAAGCTAAGTGCAAGAGCTAAGCTACAACATAACTGGATGTTAATAAATACAGAGGGGGCAGGGCTTTACCCCTCCAGACAGCCTGACTGGACAGCATCCTGGTATGAAGGGCCACCCTCTTTAGGCTCAGGGAAGAGTTTGATGAGGTCGTCAATGCGCAGAATGGTAATTGCTGCTTCGGTGGCAAATTTCAGACTCTTCGTTTTGACCATAGTGGGCTCATACACACCCGCCTGCTTGTTATCTCTCGGCTTACCATTCACCAGATCTAAACCGATCCTGCACACACAAATACAGGGTTCTGTTTAGTGTTCACATTGCAGAAGTGTTTTCCAAAACACGTCATTATGCATAGAGGCATCCAAAACCTGTCTCAGTCCAAACAAGGATAAAACATGCGCGCGCGCACATTTCAATGACAGGCTGGTACCTATTAATGCTGTTGGCTCATTTTTGCATCTTAAACTCTATAAAATGATAAATTATCAACCCATTCAGCTTGTTTTGCCTACAAATGTCCAAATGTGTAAGAATCACTCCCTCTAACTGAGGTTAACCAATCAATGTGTTTAAATGTTAAGATGCAAGTTACACATGTTAAAGATTTGAAGTCAAGTAGAAAAATTGACTCAATTTAAAAAGAAAAAAGAAACCCACCCCACACCCTTTGAAACCATTAGTATTTAATTTGAATGGTAGTTTTGATCGGAACGCTTAAAAGAGCTGGAAATAAACAAATCCAAAATGCTCAAATCCTACACTTTTTTTTTTAAAGCAAAAGGTTTATTTGATTTGATTATCATTTAAATATTTGGATCCATTTTATATTCAACTCTTTGAATCCACCCATTTTGGATCCTTTAAATATATTCAAAAGGCCAAACCTGAAACTGATGCACTATTTTTGTATTAGATTAGTTGAATACATTTATTCACTATCTATTTCTCCGACTATGAGACTGTCCTATTTAAAATATTTGGAGTTATTGATTCACACTTTGAATTGACCCTCTGAAGCTATTTGATTCATTGAACAGATTAAAACCTTTCCTTTTCAGTTATATTCAAAGGATCATGGATTCAAAGAGCCAACTGAAGAGTCATATATAAATAGAATCAAAAACATAGGTTTATATTTGATTATGAATAATTGTAGGGTTACATTTAACTCTGAGTAAACTCAATTTATTAGTCTGATTATTTGAAAATGTTTCAAAGTGTCAAAGAGCTGCAGATTCAAATTGTCAATCATATTCAAACAAATAGAAATTTGATTTCTAAGTGGGGGCGGCACGGTGGTGTAGTGGTTAGCGCTGTTATCTCACAGCAAGAAGGTCCGGGTTCGAGCCCCGTGGCCGGCGAGGGCCTTTCTGTGTGGAGTTTGCATGTTCTCCCCGTGTCCGCGTGGGTTTCCTCCGGGTGCTCCGGTTTCCCCCACAGTCCAAAGACATGCAGGTTAGGTTAACTGGTGACTCTAAATTGACCGTAGGTGTGAATGTGAGTGTGAATGGTTGTCTGTGTCTATGTGTCAGCCCTGCGATAACCTGGCGACTTGTCCAGGGTGTACCCCGCCTTTTGCCCGTAGTCAGCTGGGATAGGCTCCAGCTTGCCTGCGACCTTGTAGAACAGGATAAAGCGGCTACAGATAACGAGATGAGATTTCTAAGTAATAAATGCTGTCTAATACACAAAATGTTTGTATTTAAAGTAATTTCATATTTAACCATTTGAATCCATTCTTATAGGCAATTCTTTGTACTGATCCTTTTGAATAGATTCAAAGAGGCACATGAAAATATAGCCAAATAGTCCATTATATTCAGAGGTTCTCAGAAATAAATTTAAAAGCATCCAACAACTTTCATACTTGACTATCTGCATCTATTTATATGCCTCTCAGTCTATTTGATTCCTTGAGTATTCTAGAGAGCCGCATAAATAGAACCAAACATTAAAATACAATGCTCAATGAATCAAACAGAAATGGATTCAAAGAGTCACTTATAAATAGATCCAAGTGTTCAGATACAATAATATCCAAAGAACTAAATGGATTCAAAACACTTGTTGTATTACAACTTGGGGAAGAAAAAAAAAAAAAAAAAAACCCACTGAAGAGTGATGGGTCCATGACCTCCTTCATGTTGCGTAACTCACCACTTGAGGTTTTTGCGTTCAGGGTTGACCTGTGCTTCATTGTGAAAAGCTCTCAGTTTGGCCACCAGATCAGTGGAATCCTGCGCTGCGTTTACTGCCAACGTTTTAGGGATGACGAGCAACGAACGAGCAAACTCTGCAATTGCCAGCTGTTCCCGTGAACCCTACACACATACATACACACCCCAAATTAACTTCACATTTGTCTCAACTTCTAACCCTTAAATCAAAACATGCATTTTGCTGTGGAATCATGAAAACAGGCCTCTGGACTTTTCTTATATTAACTGAAGATACATTTTTAAATAATGAAAACCTTGAACATTTATTACAGCTGATTTAACTTCAAGTATTAGACATTTCATTTTTCTAAATCAATGAAAATACTCAGACATGCAGACTGGTCATGGCTTCCATCATTATTAATTCACAATTATTCACTGAAGGCTAAGTGAATATCAGCGAATAGTAACAGACGAAGTTGAGATTATTATTCACCAATATTCACTAAGAATTGTTTTAGTATAAAATACACTGGATTAAAAAAAAAAAACCCTATTAAAAACTCATTTTCAATCTTCAAATGTGGCAAGCAAATTTAAATACTTGGTTTTGAAATGAACTAAATAAATCACAATTCAACCTTAACTTTGAATTGTTTCAGACTAAACTTTGTAGCATCTTTAGTGCTTTTAGGAACAGCATTTTCTTTCATAATATCTAATTCTGCCTCACTTACAGTGACAAAGCGATTGGCTGCCATTTTGCTGTGTCGCTCAAGGTGATTAACCCTTTGATGCAAAACATATGCACACCCCTTCTAATGCACAACATGGGTCAAAAATGACCCGCATTCATTTTCCAGGTTATTTCATGCTGACTGAGTTTTTCTTTGCTCCATCTTTTGAAATCAATTTATTTTATGATTGAATATTCCAAGTATTCTTTAAATATCTTGTTTTTAATTACCACAAAATCATTAATTTTCCTACTTTATGAACAAAAATACTTTATATTATTACACATGGGTCATCCAAGTGTGATTTAAATGTCTAATACTATAATAATAAATTTGTTTCAAGTAATTACTTTAGCAGTGAATGGGGCCAGTTATTTATTTATTTACTATGTAGTTAGCCAAGCCGACTACAATAAAATTAGCTAACTAAAGTAGAATGTGTCAACAGCTAGGTAGCTAATAGTAATTACTTGTAACTTTCTGACAAGTAATCTACTCACTCTCAAGGTAACCTAAACAATCAATTTTTCTCTAAGGTAATGTTAGAACAATTGAAAAAAATTACTTCCATGTATTAGATGGGCAAAGGGCGGTGTGCTGAGCTGTGAAATGTCTGACAAGCACAATTCACAGTTCCCACCAAACACTGTAGTAAATGCATGCGGGTCGTTTCTGACCCATGTGTGTAAACTTGATGTAGAATTACAAAAGCTGTGCTTGTTCATAACTTAAGAAAGGAAAAATAAAAATGACTTGTGCTAAACAAGATATTTACTGCATATTTGGAAAAGTAAATGACAAAATGAATTTATTTCAAAAGTATATCATAGAAACACTCAGCCATACATGAAATAACCTGGAAAATGAATGCAGGTCGTTTTTGACCCATGTTGTGCATTAGAAGGGTAGTGATACAAAAAGGGTTTTTATTCAAAAAGTAAGAAAGGAAAAAATAAGGATGCATGATGATCAAAAACAAGTTAATTGAGGAATACCTTGAATACTGAATGATGGAATTAATTTATTGCAAAAATATAGAAGATAAAAACTCAGCCGGGTCACTTTTGACCCATGTTTTGCATCAAAGGGTTAAGAAATAACCCAAATCTCTCGACCAATCAGTGCACGCAATTTCCTATAATCACCTCTGTATTTATACTAAACAGTGCTTAAAGTCAAGCATGAACTAGTTCAAAAGGGTCAAATTACCAAACCATGAATTAAAAATAAAATTTGCCACGTTTTCACAAAACACACGGCTGGTTTAATGCTCACCATGCTGGTGGCGTAGTTCTCCAGGTAGATGGACAGAGCTGCCTCCACAGCACCCCCTCCTGGAACCACAGATTTGGACTCCAGCACCCTCTTCACTACACACAGCGCATCATGCAGCGAGCGCTCCATCTCGTCACACATGAAGTCGTTCGCCCCACGCAGGATTATAGAGGCTGATGTGCGAGCCTTTGTACTAGTGCACATATACAGAGAAAGTGAGATTGGTGGCAAAATCGGTCACTAAAATAAGAAATTATTTGCATAGGTACAGTGTAGGGAGTGGTGTGAATGAGACATCTGGCTCTTACTTCTTGATGAGGATAAGCTCGTCATCACACACCCTCTCCTGCACAACTTCCTCCGCCTGACCCAACATGGCCACCTCGAATGACTCCTCACCCTCCAGGTTGGACAGAGATGAGCAGATGGTGGCTGCAGGAAAATTGATAAAATCAATCATTTCATGACTTGTGGAATGAAACTGAACGGCTCATTTTAAAACTATTAATCTGAAAACATCAATAAAGATAAGGCAGACACCATTTGCAGCCAGGTTGTCGATAGCCAACAAAGCTATCGTACCCAGGGTGGACAGCCAATGTGGTCATTTATACCCAGATGTATTATAGCCACCCAGAGACATGTATACAATGCTATTTAGAACCAAAATTCAGATATAAAAATAGCTGAATAGCTGCCATAGGACTACTCTTACCTGGGTGCAAATAAATGCTCCATAAAAATAAATTAAACCAAGCTAAAGAGTAGTTTGATGCACAAGCTTCAGTTACACCTCTCTAAAAGAATATCAAACTAACACTAATGGGAAAACTAACATGCGGGAAAAGCAAAGGTGGGGGACTTATGTTAACAATCGCTGGTGTAACCTGGGACATCTCCGTAAAGACACTTTTACATTGCCCGGACTTGGAGCTGCTAGCCGTTAGCCTGCGGCCATATTATCTGCCAAGGGAGTTCAGTCACATGATCATCTGTGTTTACATCTCTCCGAGGGCAGCCGCTGCATGTGAGAGGATTCACTGTCACAGCAAGGCTGCAGACAGCACCCTAAGGCATTTATCATGATTTCTGGGGACTTTAATCATGCTACTTTGGACTCCACTTTGGCTGCTTTTTACCAGGCTGTGGATTGTCCAACAAGGAACAGGACAACTGACTTGCTGTATGCTAATGTGAGGGATGCATACAGAGCCACACCCCTCCCCCCACTAGGGAAGTCTGACCACAACCTGGTTCTTCTACAGCCGAAGTACACCCCCCCTGGTTCAAAGGCAGCCTGCAACAACTAGCTCCATCAGGAGGTGGTCCCCTTAAATGGAATATGCCCTCAGGGACTTATGACATCACGGACTGGGATGTGCTGCTTAGCCCACACTGAGGACAGAGGGGCTGACACACTGTCTGACGGATTACTTTAACTTCTGTGCAGACGTGGTCTCCCCCGCTAAGACTGTACGGTGTTACCCTAATAACAAACCATGGGTAACACAGGAAGTCAAAGCTATCCTCAACAGGAAAAAGGCCACCTTCAGGAGCAGGGATAGGGAGGCGATGAAAGCAGCACAGCAGGAGGTAAAACGCTACGTGAGGGAAGCTAAGGACAGCTACAGGAGGAAGGTGGAACAGAAGCTGAAGAACAGCATGAGGGAGGTCTGGGAAGGTGTGAAAACCATCACAGGCCACAATACAAAGACCAGAGTTGTTGAGGGGACAGTGGAGAGGGCGAACGAGTTGAAGGACTTTCAATCGGTTCAACCAGCCCATGTCCCCCCCCCGCAGCCATCTCTCCTTCCCTCAACACCTCCCCCCAGTCATCACAGCAGCCCCCTCCTCAACACAGACTCCTCCATGCATTACTGCAGACCAGGTCAGAGGTCAACTAAGGAAGCTTCACCCCAGGAAAGCAGCAGGCCCGGACAAGGTGTGTCCCCGACTACTGAAGACCTGTGCTGCTGAACTACTCCAACGCATCTTCAACCTTAGACTGCAGCTGGGGAGAGTGCCCACCCTCTGGAAGACATCATGCATCATTCCAGTTCCCAAAAAGAATCAGCCCAGCAAGCTGAACGACTTCCGACTCACTTCACATCTGATGTTGGAGCGGCTCTTCCTCAGACTCCTCAGACCCCAGGTACAACATGCCCAGGACTGTCTGCAGCAGGCTTTTAGATAGAGGGGCGTCTGGGCGTCTTTTCGACGCCCTGTACTGAAAAAAACAAGAAATTGGACGCCCTACTTTTTAGTACGACGCCCTAAAGACGCCCTAATATTTCCGCCCGTGTTATGTCCGGTAACTTAGCTGAATATGTTAAAAAATCGCCGAGTCTGAGCTTTCCGAGGATCTACAAGCTTTGTTGACACCGCCATTTTGGAAATTTCAGAAGTCTCGCTTTGACAGCTGTCTTTCCCGAAGACGCCCAGGGTTACCATAGCAACAGCACGAGCCCAGAGTACAAAATATAGGCACCCGCCGCAGAGCTACAGAAACACGCGTTTCTATGGCTGCACTAATTTCAAAGTTGTGAGAGCCCTCGTTATAAATAAATGGGTTATTAAATAAATTTGGTGTACAAAGCACTTGTAATATGCGTTCCCAGAGCAGAGGGGGAAAAGATGTATGCCTAGGAGACACTGGCATAAATATCCAGACAATATAGCCGTAGACTATATTGCCGCAGCTAAATGTGGAATGTAGTCTATAGAAAACCGGCCTTACCTGACATGTTATTTATCCCGAATAAATCCTTTTAACAGTAAATAACACATTTTCATGCAGATTTTCCCAACATTACAGGCTACGTAGTGGAGAGTGTGGTAGTCGAGCCGGCGGGTAGTATTTCTGATTAAGAAATTATCCGGCGGGTAGCAATGCGGAGGCGGAGCGCGTGTTTTCCTGTCAGAACAGAATCAAGACAAAAGCACGCACTCTCCTCTGCATTGAGCAGCTGGATCGGCTCATCAGGCTCAGCTATGCCCGAATTCCCATGCCGGAATTCGACTTCGCTGCCGCCAGAAAGTTGTACCTCAAGGCCCCCAGGCGGTTGTAAACATATTGTTGCCAGTGGACTGTTGCAGTGAAACCATTTTGTTTACATTAAGACATTAAAGAAAGTTGTTTTACCTAAAATGAATCTGGCTTGAATTTTTCCATGCACACATGCCTCCCCCCAGTCCAGCCTTACTATTGATACAAGAATGTTGTAACAAAGGCAAAAACACTTGGCTGTATTGCTCAAAATTTGCTGTCAAAATGAAGGAAATAGCATTTGAGAGCATTAGAAATTTCAAAATTTTCCGGGGGAGTACCCCCGGAACCCCCTAAAACACTCGTGCCAGCGGCGCTCAACGCGCCGCTACACCTCGCCACATACAGTGACACCTGCAAAAAAGTTAGACTCCCTAAAAAAAAATCCTGCCTAAAAGCCTGGTCTGCAGTTTGCGTACTGGGCAGGTGTCGGTGTGGAAGACGCCATCCTCTACCTGCTACACCAAGCCCACTCACATCTGGATAAGGGAAATGGCACAGTGAGGATCCTCTTCTTGGACTTCTCAAGTGCCTTCAACACCATCCAGCCCCTACTGCTTCAGGACAAACTGAACAGGATGCGAGTGGACCCCTGCCTGGTCACCTGGATCTCCAGCTACCTCACTGACAGGCCGCAGTACATCAGGCTGAAGGACATCACGTCTGACACTGTGATTAGCAGCACCGGAGCACCCCAGGGAATGGTGCTGGCCCCTCTTCTCTTCACCCTGTACACTGCGGACATCTGCTACAACTTGGAGCTGTGTCACATTCAGAAGTTTGCCGATGACACAGCCATCGTTGGGTGCATCAGTGATGACAGAGAGGAGTATAGAAGCCTGGTGAGGGACTTTGCTGTGTGGTGCAACAGGAACCATCTGCAGCTCAACACCTCGAAGACCAAGGAGCTGGTCATTGACTTTGGGAGGTCCAGACCAAGGTCACAACCAGTTCTGATCAAGGGAGTCGAAGTGGAGGCTGTGGATTCCTACAGGTACTTCGGGCTGTGGCTGGACAGCAAGCTGGACTGGACTTACAACACCAAACACTTATACAGGAAGGGACAGAGCAGGCTATACATCCTTAGGAGGCTGTGGTTCTTTAACATCTGCAGGAAACTCCTGTGGATGTTCTATCAGTCTGTGGTCGCCAGTGTCCTGTTTTACACCGTGGTGTGCTGGGGGGGGGGCAGCACATCCAAGGAGGACACATCCAGGCTGGACAAACTGATCAGGCAGGCTGGCTCTGTGGTCAGCATGAAGCTGGACTCTCTGGTGACGGTGGCAGAGAAGAGGTCTATGGACAAACTATTGAACATCATGGATGATGCCAGTCACCCTCCGCACACCGTCATCAGCAACCAGAGGAGCCTGTTCAGTGACAGAATGCTCCTTCCCAAGTGCAGGACGAACAGACTTAAAAACTCCTTTGTCCCTCATGCCATCAGACTGTACAACTCCTCTCTGGGGGGGAGGAGGGGTAACAGGAGGACAAGAAGGAGCAGTAGCCTAGCCTAACAATAAGCAATACCAGACAATGTGCAATATAAAGTGCAATATCTCTCCTACTGCCGCCCCCCCACCATCTTATTCTTTTTATATATTTGCATATGTAAATACTTAAATTAAAATAAATTATCTAGAAGTTCTCTATTTCCTTTCTCTGTTTATCTGTAATGATGCTGCTGGAATCTTAATTTCCCTGAGGTAACCCGCCCAAAGGGATCAATAAAGCCTTATCTAATCTAAAATACAGAATCCACAGAAGCCGTGTGTATTCTCACACGTGGTGCAGCATCAGCACCTACAAACTAATACTGATCAACTTAACTGTTAAACCACATTTAATAAGGGAGGCAAAGAAAAGTTCTACTGGGAAAAAAAAAACACCCCAAAATTTAGATTTTAAAATTCATTAGCTAGTTTTTGGAAAGAATTTTACATAATTTTTTTTTTAATTAATATAATGGTGCAGAACCACTTCGAGTGGGAGTGGCTTACCACCGGTTGCCTTGGCAATGCGTTTGAGGTCTTTCTTCAGCACACGGCGCACTGCCATGGCTCCAACATCCACAAAGTACTTCAAACACATGTCATCAATCCCACCAGTTGTCAGGACGACAGTTGCCCCCGCCGACAGGATCTTCTGGATGCGCTCCTTAGTGATGTCCGACTCTCTGAAGCAGAGAAACCACACACACCGTGCAGTAGAGCACATGATTAAAAAAAAAGTTTAACATTTTAAGAAATTAAAGTCTGTTTTCTGGAAGGTTCTTTGTATTTTACCTTTCACCATTGAATCATGCACAAGAGCTGAAATTGATAATTCACCATAAAATTCAGTGTGTAGAGAACTAAAGTCTGTGTACGGCCCAAACACACAACAGAAACACAATGTGTGTGCATCTGTGCACAAGGCTCTGGGTCGACTGATTTATCCCACGCGTATAACCACACACACACAAAGTATGACAGCAATTGAAATGGGAACATATACTTGAGTGTGAAATTCTCACACATGCGCACACACCTCTGTCTGATCTGGTCAAGTTTCTCCGGGTCATTGATAACTACTTGCACTCCCAGCTTCATCTTAGTTTTCTGCAAGCTGAAGTCCAAACACGCAATCTTGGCATTTTGTACCCTCTTCACCATCCCTACAAACACAGTTAATATCACAATCACACACATGAAACCTCCATTTTTTTCACAAAATGATTAAAAACAGTTCCTGTATACATTTAAGGCAAGGATGGGCAACTGGCGGCCCGCCTCCTTACTCAGTGCGGCCCGTAGATTCATTTATTAATTATCAGAAAAAAAAAAAATTAACCGCGGCCTTTTTTTTTTAACGCTATTGTAATTACACTGTTGACCGATAGAGGGCGCTTCCTATGCAAACAATATCGGGGCCCTGGGCCTTACCCCCTTCAGCGAGGAAGAGAGACAAGAGAGCCATGGCTACTAGCAATGCAAAAAAAAGAAAACTCGATCAAGAAAACCATACCTTTCAGTCAAGATGGGAAGCAGATTATCTCTTCATAGAATTCAAAGGCAAACCCATGTTTCTGGTTTGCTTAGAAACCATAGCAGTCATGAAAGATTTCAACTTAAGTCGCCACTACAACACCTTGCACAAAGTTAAATATTGCCACTTTTCCACTACCAACGCGGCTGAGTTGGGCTGAGTTGAGCTGAGTGGGGCTGTTGGAGTTGCATTTCGACTACAACCGCGCTGAACCGTGCTGGCTGGAAGTGGGTGGACACATTGGGTGCAGTTAGCGAAAGTGGGTGGACGTCACGTGATGTCGTTAGGCGGCGCAAACAGTGACATCAGTGACCTTTTAAGCGGTAGTCTCACGACCCAGATAGTAAACAATAAACATGGACATGGAGTCGTTAGTGTTGCTGGTCTTGGTGCTGTGGCTTGTTGTCACCGACAACGCCAACAGATACTGGCAAGAGCGTATAGATGAGGCAAGGCGCATAAGGCTTCAGAAATTCTCGTAATTATTCTTCTTCTGGGTTTACGGTGTTTACAGATCCCAGCATGCTCGCGGGGCGTGTGTGGGCATGTGAGGACACTCCTCCTCACCAATCAGTGCACAGGGGAATGTCTGCTCACGCCCCCAGCCCCACTTGGCTCGCTTCAGCCCTACTCCAAAACCGTGCGAGTTTTGGGGGCTGAGCAGGGCTGAAGCGAGCTGAGTCGTGCTGTTCTGAGGTGGTCGAAACGCGAGCCGTGTCGGGCTGAAGTGAGCTGAAGAAGGGTAATGGAAAAGGGCCATATGAGAAGTATACTGGAGCTGCAAGGGCTGCTGTCGTAGCCGACCTCAAATCGAAAGTAAACCAACAACAGCAACTTTTCACCAGAGCCACAACTACACAGGAATCAGCACTCAAAGCCTCTTATGCTGTTTCACTTGAGCTTGCCAAAGCAAAGAAGCCATTGTCAGATGGGGAAACTTGTCAAGGTGTGCACCGTGGAAATGGCCAAAGCTTTTGGTGACGATAAGATGGTTAAACACTTTGAAATGGTCTCTTTGTCCCGACGCACAGTGACACGCAGAATTTGACATTCACGATCATGTCGAAATTAAGCTGAGAAAAGTCATGCATGACTGCAAGTACTTCTCTTTGGCTTTGGATGAGAGTACAGATGTGATGGATGTTAGCCAGCTACTGATTTTTACGAGAACTATTGACAGTTCATTTGAAGTGCATGAGGAGCTATTAAAATTGGTTTCTCTGCATGATACGACTGAGGGCACCGATATATTCAACGCCGTTGACAGTGTTGCAAGTG
Organism: Neoarius graeffei; assembly: GCF_027579695.1. Taxonomy (NCBI): domain Eukaryota; kingdom Metazoa; phylum Chordata; class Actinopteri; order Siluriformes; family Ariidae; genus Neoarius; species Neoarius graeffei. The sequence continues at coordinate 44,864,741 of NC_083581.1, forward strand.
GATTTGGTGGCTTTGACAAGCTGTCAACTGTTGTTACGGATGGCGCACCCGCGATGCAGGGAAGACACGGAGGTTTTGCAGGGCTCCTCCGACAGAGCGGGGTAAAATGCCCTATACTGCACTGTATCATACATCAGGTGAGTAGCCTCATATTAACCGTGAGATGTAGGCCTGAGTTTGACATGACAAAAATATTTTTAACATGCCATGCATTTTATTTGTCCAGGAAGCGCTCTGCGCGAAGACACTGAACTTTAGCCACGTTATGGATTTAGTGACCAAAGTAACAAATCTCATCCGAGGGGGGGGGGGGGGGGGACAGGTCCCTTTGTCACAGGAGGTTCATTGCCTTTTTGGATGAAGTGGACGCCACGTATGGGGATTTACAAATGCACACCGAGATCAGATGGATGAGTCGAGGGAAGTGTCTGGAGCGTTTTTTTGCACTGCGCTCTGAACTACCAGTATTCTTGGAGAACAGTGTTAGTGGTTAGTGGGCCTACTGCAGAAAACTCAAAAAGACAGTTTATTTGCGACATGGCCTTTCTGACAGACATCACCTCACATCTCAACCACCTTAACACACTTGCAGGGGAGAGACCAAACTGTTTGCGATCTGTATGCACACACAACCGCATTCCAGCGTAAACTCGACCTGTTCATAGAAGGATTTTCTTCCCATCGTCCAAATTTGGCACGCTTTCCCGCTTGTGAGGAGATGTGAAAAGATAACCCCAGGTGCGAGAAACTACTTCAGAAGTATAGGGTCGACATCAAAAAATTGCAGGAGCAGTTTAACGATTGTTTCCAAGATTTTCATGTGATGAAACCACGAATTGCGCTATTCACAGACCCCGTCTCTGCTGCTGTCAGCGAGCAACCATCAGAACTGTAGCTCGAACTCTGCGAGTTGCAGTCAGATCTGTATTTTCCAGCAAAGCGCAATGAGAGGGGAATTTCATTTTGGAGACTGCTACCAGAGGCACGTTTTCCACTCTTCAGAAATTTTGCTCTGTCAATGGCCAGCGTGTTTGGGAGCACTTACATTTGTGAGAGCAGCTTTTCAACAATGAAGCACATTAAGTCAAAAGAGAGGAACAGACTCACGGATGATGCTCTTTCATTTGATGCGGATTGGATGCACAAAGATTGACATTGATATCCAGTCTATCGTGCACCAGCAGGCAAAACCACAAGTATCCCATTAAGTTGCACTTAATGTTGGGCCGCCTTTTTTTTTTAGTTTTGTGCCTCATTGAATGTGAGCCCTTTGCACTGTTTCTTTTAAAACAAACTTGTGTTTGTTGTTTAACAAGACGAGAATTATGTTAAAAATGCATTTCAGTGTGGAAAATATTAAATAAATGTATAATGGTTCAATAAACATACAGACATAAGAATATACAAATATTTTGTTCTTATTTCAAATTATTTTGTAACTTCTCTCATATCTGATTAGTTGAAGTGCGCGGTCATGTGGCCATCTGATGGTGGTGATAAATTGCTGCCCTCTTTATCATGCAAGTTGCCCATCCCTGATTTAAGGTCTCAATTTCTTAAGAGTTCTAGTTTGAAATCATTTCAGATAAGAGTTCCACACTACCAAGGAACAACCCAACACCACCTAAGAGTTCTGGATTTGACCTTTTTAGCCCCATTGTCCTGTGTCTTTTCAGTGTTTTTATGCCTCCGCCACCGTAAGGTGCAGGAGGCATTATGTTTTCAGGTTGTCCGTCTGTCCGTGCGTGTGTCCGTCCCGAAACCTTGTGAACACGATCTCAAAGGCTGATGAAAGGAATTTCACCAAACTTTCACCATTTGTGTGCTTTGGGACAAACATGAACCGATTAGATTTTGAAATCAAAAGGTCTAAGGTCAAGGTCACTGTGAGGTCAAATGTCTGTCCGAAAACCTTGTGAACACAATATCTCCAAGGCTAATACAAGTAATTTCACCAGGTCAAGATTACTGTGAGGTCAAATGTCCATCCCCAAATCACAACTTAAGGCGTGTAGTCTACCGGGCGTAGGCATCCCCATCGACGCCGTTGGCGTCGAGTTCTATCTAGTTTTATTTTGGTGTGTGTGTGTGTGTGTGTGTGTGTGTGTGGGGGGGGGGGGGGGTGTTCTGCTATGGCCCTTTTCCACTACCCTTTTTCAGCTCACTTCAGCTCGCTTCAGCTCACTTCAGCCCGACACGGCTCGCGTTTCGACTATCTCAAAACAGCACGACCCCGCTCGCTTCAGCCCTGCTTAGCACCCAAAACTCGCACGGTTTTGGAGTGGGGCTGAAGCGAGCCAAACCGAGCTGAGTGAGGCTGGGGGCGTGAGGAGACACTCCCCTACGCACTGATTGGTGAGGAGGAGTGTCCTCACATGCCCACACACGCCCCGCGAGCACGCTGGGATCTGTAAACACCGTAAACCCGGAAGAAGAAGAATTACGAATTACGAGAATTTCTGGAGCCTTATGCGCCTCGCCTCATCTATACGCTCTTGCCAGTATCTGTTGGCGCCACAGCACCAAGACCAGCAACACTAACGACTCCATGTTTATTGTTTACTATCTGGGCCGTGAGACTACCGCTTAAAAGATCACTGATGTCACTGTTTGCGCCGCTTAACGACATCACGTGACGTCCACCCACTTTCGCTAACTCCACCCAATGTGTCCACCCACTTCCAGCCAGCACGGTTCAGCGCGGTTGTAGTCGAAATGCAACTCCAATAGCCCCGCTCAGCTTGACTCAGCCCAACTCAGCACGGCACGGCTCAGCCCAACTCAGCCGCGTTTGTAGTGGAAAAGCGGCACTAGATGAGGACGGTCACCTACAGGATCCCTCCCCACAGCTCCTATTACAAAGCAGGGGACAAAAGGGCTCAAGTTTTTCAGATACCCCAATCTGAGGTCTATCTGCTGTACTGCGGTCTCTCTTCCAAAAGAAATCTTGATCTCAATTAAAATTACCCAATTAAATAAAAGGTTGTATGTAAACGAGGGAATATCTTGGAGGAAAGTTCATCCCTTCAATACAGTTCCACAGACTCTGCAAGGAGCACTGAAGATATTCTGGAGACTCATGGTGGCCTCACCACTAAGACACTTCATTGGGATTTTGTCACCCATCTGTACCACAGCCTCTCGCACCCTATTGCTCGATTATTTAATTTGCTTGCCTCTCCACTCTCTACATGCTGTCCCTGCCTACCACCTGGGGCAGCTGTCCCTTTTGAGTTACAGACAATTATTTCCAAATAAAAATACTTATGTATTGATTTGTAGTGATTTATAGATTAAAATGGCATATGAACCATTTATAGTTCTAGTTGATTTATAATTCTAATTAGAAAGTCAGATAGCTTATTTATTTTCTGTAATTGTTGTCACTGACCTCTGCACTGTCAATCATTACTTTGATTCATGTGTTGAGTGAAACACAGTAGTAGACCAACCATGCTCATTTAAAATAATGTAAAAAAAAAAAAAAAAAAGTCATTTTCTAAGGCTAGCTAACTTGATGTTTACAAAGTGATACTATAGTCAACATGATCTCACTATGAATATTCGTAGCCTAATACTAGCTAACTTCGTGCGTGTCTGAAGACATTACTCACACTCAGAGGGGGGAGAAAAGAGAAAAAAAAACCCCTGCATGTCCCATCTTTTTCCACTGGGGTGGGTGTGTGTGTGTGTGTGTGTCCTGACATTGCCAACTATTGCTTCAAATCTTTTGTGTAGTTTGAGTGTACAAGAGGAGAGCGAAGTAGACACGAAACCGGCAGCTTGAGCGGGAAAGGTTTCTGTATGGTCCTAGCGCCTGCACGCTCTCCTGTTTTTGAGCAGGCACTCTTTCCACATGGTCCTAGTGCCTGTACTCCTGTTTGGATTTTTTTCGGGCCTTAAAAGATAGTGTGAGCGAGCGGGGGGGGGGGGCAATATAACGGTAGAGGAAACACTGCTTTTACTCAGTGATAGCAATGCTAATGTGAAACACTTTTTTTTTTTTACACTTGTTACTCCAAGGGCAAAAATGACCTGACCATGACAAGCAATGCTTCATAGTGGAAAAGGTGTCTAGTAAATATTTATTTGCCTAAAGTGAGTCATTTTAACCCGATAAGGGCTAATAAATGAATGTGTACAATTCAGAGCACAACAGAAACACAGGGGATAGTGTGTGCATCCATATACAAGGCTTTGAATCAACTCTGCTTTATCCCACGCGTATAACTACTCACACACAGTCAGTGTGGCAGCAATTGAAATGGGAACACACTAGCTAGGGTTGGGTGATATGATTAAGTACCTTGCGAGCCGACGGTGCAGTTGAGGGCATAACCGTTGACAAGGATGCTCTCCTTCTGGCTGCGGCCATGAGCCTTCAGCACGTTTACAGAGTTGATGGGATAACGAGCCATACCTTTAGGGTCCACAAACTTCACCGCCAGGGCAGCATCCACCACCATGTTAGCAAAGAAATCCGCATCACTGAAGGGTCAGGGTCAAGGTCAAATGGGGCTCACATTTACACACACTGTACATCAGCACCCTAAAACTGCATAATGAGTAATGGTACACTTCGGTGTACATGTGTTATAACACACAAGAAAACAGAGGATACACTCCAATGATCTTGGAGGACATTGCGGTCTTAGCAGAATTGACCAAACACTCTCGGCCCAAATCATCTGTTCCAATGGTCAGATTCTCATTAATGTAACGCACCGCCTCCCTGGAAAGAAAAAAAACCCACAGAAAAGCAATTAATCAATTTAAAAAAAAAAAAAAAAAAAAAAAGTGGAATGCATGAATATTAAAAGGTGAAAAACAAAAGAAAACCATTTTTTACAACAATGAAACAAGGGAAACCAGATTTGCATTTCCTGAGCAAAATACCAGTGGTTGCAATGCAAAAAATTAACACATTCAAAATAAAATAAATGACGAAAGTTTAAAAATATTTAGTGGGGAGGGAGAGAGAGAGAAGCAAGTGATGTCATATTTATGTAAGGGCATGCTTTGTATGTAGATTCATCTGCTGAAACAAAGTTTAGCAGTTCTACATTAAAAGTTGGAGTAAAGTCAGTGGATTGCTACAGAAGGATGGAGAAAACAATGAAAGATCAGAAGGGTGAGATAGAAGAGTGTCATTAGTATGAGAAGCAGTTAAGTGCTGTACTTTTACAGTTAAATCCATATATTGAATTGTGATTACTTAAAGATGTAGGAGTAGTAAAATCAAATGAGTTTGAATGGGAGGATGGAGGGATGAAAAAAGAAAAAGGAGAAAGAGGAGCAGAGAGAGAGAGTTATGCTGCATTTATGTAAGGTACAACAATCTAAATGGCATTTTACCAACTTCAGTGGTCCTAGCTTTTACTCTCCAGGAGCAGTTACCAGTTGAGAAATAAACTGAAGCCAATAGGAGAAAAGGTAAGGGATTTATTTAAAAAAAAAAAAAAAAAAAGGCAAAGCAGGAGTGATTGAGGTATAAAAAAAAAAAAAAAAAAAAAAAAAAAAGTGGCGTGCTTTGGAGTATTGCCCAGAACATGTTTAAGTTTGGAGGCATTATTTCGAAAATTGACTGTGGGTGCAGTTTGAAAAATTTCCCCATTCAAAGTACACAAGGAAAAAAATAGCCAGATCAATCAATAAAAAGAGGGATGCAGCTGGAATATTAAAATGAAATCAGCTCATGTCCTTTACAAGACCTATGCAACAAGACTTGAACAAAGTTTCTACGTTAAGTGGCTCAAACTGAATTAAATCATAAGACAGATTCATCTATATCCCCCACCTGATATACCAACTACATACCAAGTTTCAGGATATGGTCACATTTTTCCAAGTTCTGCTGCAGGAAACCAACCCTACCTCTCTTTACACGGAGCTCAGCAGCCCATGGCATAAGCCCACCAGACATTTTGGTCCAGGTGAGCTAAAAATTTAAATTTCTCACATTTCTTAGTATCAAAAGGCACTAGGGATGTCCCGATCCGATTACGTGATCGGAAATCGGGCCCGATCACATGGTTTCAGACTCGATCGGAATTGGGCATTGCCTCCCGATCAGGGATCGGATATATATCTATATAATATATTCTCATTTTTAACACATCAATAGCTATGCATTGGCACAGAGTGAGACCAGACCTCTTGTCTCAACACAGCAACATCAACGCGTGCGGCATGACATCACTTTGTAGCGGAGACGCTATTGGTTATTGGCTGCCTGTTGCCGGCAAAGTTGAACACGGAAGCAGTTCGAAGCGGAAAGCAAAGCATGAGATCATTTTTTTTTTCGTTGGATGACAAAAGAAACGGGCTCAAACCTGAAAGGGTAGAAATGCTTGTTTTCATCAAGAAAAACGTTCATTTCCTTAATTGAAATTACTGTACACCACTGTGAGATGCGTTCTTAAAAGCAAATTACCGGCACTGCGGCACTTTATTTTTTTTTATTTGTTTACATTCCTGCCAGGTATTTTAAGGTTATTTTTTTAAATTTGTTATTTATTGTTCAAACTGCCTCACGCAAGTGCTCTGTTTGCTAACGGAGTTGTTGGATGTTAAAATAAGGTGTTAAATAAAAAATGAGGAACATCCTGGATCCGTTTCTTTCCTCATCTTTATTTTTTATGGATTATAAGAAGTATCGGATCGGGACTCGGTATCGGCAGATACTCAAAATCAAATGATCGGTATCGGATCGGAGGGCAAAAAAACCTGATCGGGACATCCCTAAAAGGCACATCTACATTACTTAACACATACACCAACTTTCAAGACCATACCACTCATAGTTTAAAGTTCTGCTCCAGAAACAAAACCTACCCCTAAGACCAACCTGAGAGACGAAGTCTGAAATTGTTTCCATGGAAACATGAAAAATTTCTCAAATTTCTTAATATGAAAAGACACATCTATCACCTTGTTAACATGTATACCAAGTTTCGAATTTGTATCACGAATAGTTTTGGATATATGCTCCGGAAACTAACACTGCTCTTAGAAACCAAGTAAAAACCTTTATGTAAAAATTTTAAAAATACGTTTTTTTTTCTTTCAAAAATCCAAAATAGCAAAAGGCACCGGTTCACATGTTGCTTGATACGTATACAAAGTTTCATGAAGATATGGCCCGGAAATGAAAACGTGACCGGACGGACAGAACCCATTTCTATACCCCCCGCCCAAACAAAAAGTCACTTACGAAAATAATAAGCTTATGGATACAGTACTTTACAAGCACTATAATAAAACCCAAAGCAAGAAATTAGAGAAAAGAAAAGAACAGAAAATGAGAAACAAAAGAGCAAGTAATAAACAGGAACAACGAGATGAAAAACAGGTAGAAATTATTTGAAATAATTATTTAGAAACATAAAAGGAAAATCTAAAACAATTTAAAAAAAATACAAGAAATGAAAAAGCAAAAAATAGTAAAAGAAAAACAAATTGACAATTTATACAATTAAAATAAGACAAGTTAGAGAAAAAGATCAAAATGCATTAAATACTAAAAACATACAAAAGAAAAAACAGTGGGAAAAGAAGTTTTGGTTTAAAAATAGGAAATTGGGTGAAAAAGAACAAAAAAACCCTAAATAAGCAAAAAAAAAAGGGGGGGGGGATTTTTTTTTTAATTTAAGGGAAAAAATGAACGCAAGAAAAACAGGGGAAAACAAAATGGACATGACTATTAAAAAAAAAAGGAATTAGGGACATTAGAAGTGTGAGAATACAAAAAAAACCCCAAAAACAAACCCCAAACCCACAATGCATGCTCTTACTTGCAGGCGAGTCTATATCCACTGATGATGGAGGTGGGGTGGATCCTCTGCTTCACCAGTTCATCTGCACTCTTCAACAGCTCCGCAGCAATGATCACCTACACATTTTATATGAAGGCTCAGTTAAATTTATTTATTTATTTTTTAAAGATTTTGGGGGGGCTTTTTTTCACCTTTATTGGATAGGACCGTGTAGAGACAGGAAATGAGTGGGAGAGAGAGATGGGGAGGGATCAGGAAATGACCTCGGGTCGGAATCGAACCCGGGTCCCCGGATTTATGGTATGGCGCCTTATCCACCTGAGCCACGATGCCCCCTCAGTTAAATTTATTAACCCCCCCCCCCACACACACAGGAGCTATTAGTTTGAACTTGACTGTGATTAATGTTGTATCAGTTCATATAGAGACAGCAGGAGAGACACTGCAGCCTCTTCAGACTCTGATACGCTTCCTCTGTCCTGTTAGCATAACCACACACCTATTAGCAACAGGGGGTGATACCAACACAGGACCTACGATACACATACACCAGGGTTCTCCACTTCTCAAAAATAAAAGGGCTTTGGCCCTGGTGGGGGGCCAAAACCCCCCTGAAGCTGACGGACTTTAGGCTTTTTTGACCGTGAAACTGGCCAATAAATGGATAGGAAATGCTAAACCACTGTTAAAATAATTTTACAAAAAATTAACACTTACTGTATACATCTTTGTCAACGTGAGACTCATTTGACATTTCAGTTGAGACTGATGTGCCTGTTGCGCATTAATTATTTTTTTGTGTGTGTGAAAAATAAATGAACTTCCATGCATAAACAAAAACACCAGATTACAATAAGGCCAAAAAAAAAAAAAAGGTGTGTTTTTTTTCCGGTTACCCGACCGACCCTAATCCGTACCGCCCGACCCTAAACTTTTTTTTTGTTTTTTTCCCAGTCGCGACTTTTACATATAACCCAACCACGTGAACCGGAAGTTTTTGTCACTCACTGGGAAAATCAGGGCTTTCCACAAGCACCGGCTGCCGGCCATACAACCGACTACACAATTAAGTCCAGCCGGCTACTTTAATGACTATTATTTTTGTAGCTCACAGGCTCTAAATATTAATTTTAGATTTTAATAAAATTAAATGTTTATCTAACGGACTGACAATGTCAAACTGAACCGCACTCATTTAAGTTGTGACTCGCGCCGTTTGTACCGATAACCACAAATTCCCCGCCGACTTCGTTGATCAGGGGAGAGTAACTCATCCGCAGCCCCGACATGCGGTGTGCGCGCACTCGGCGGAGGCAGTAGTGTGTCGGGGCCGTCGGAGGGAACAGAAGCAGAGAACGCTTATTTTGTCTTTCACCTAGAGACATGATTCAAACTTTAAAACGGAGACAAAATTCTCCTGTGTGGATCTGGCATTCAACTTTTTTGCTAGGTTCTATACTTTTTGATCAGTCACAGATCAAACACCATGAGCAAATCTGGAGAAATTCAGGCTTTATAATGGGTGTCTATGGCGTTACACACCAGTGGCGTTCAGGAGTTTAGAATGTAGGCAGCTTGAAGAAAAAAATAAATAAATAAAAAGCTCTAACTTTCTCATTTAAACTGTTTTCTCAGCCACAATTTTCACTCTACACACACAACTTCCTCAAAAGTTGTAGTCACACATTGTGTGAATCAAGACAAGCATCTCCCTGAGCGATAGGATTTACAGTTTTTGAATGAGAAGCCTGAAAGCAAGGAGAGGACAGCCGCGCTCTCCCATAGACTCGTATTATAAATGTGCCAGCGCTTTAACTGCAAAATCAGAAAAGTCACTTGTTTTTAACTCGCTCTAGTGTCCACATTTTTTACACTAGGGACAAAAAAAATTACATTAAATGTGTTCATGGGAGCCTTGTAGCACTCAATGTGCAAGAATTTTGTGAATAGCTCCTTTTGTTTCTATTGTTCAAGGAGAGGGAACTCTGAGAAAAAGCGCTCTTTGCTTGTTATATTGTGTCTTTTCCCTGCACCGTTACCAAGGTGACGAGCTCCACTCAGGGAGCAGAGAGGGGCGGGGCTGCTCTCTCTCTCTCATGGTGTATTGAGCTGTTATATTTTCAGAAAAATTCATGTTAAAAGGTGTCTCATGCTGCATCAGATTAATCAGAAGGTGGTAACTTAGGTGACCTGCAAAGAAATTCATTATATTTTGTGAAATTATTCCTGTCTAAATATAGGTTATGGCAGCCATCTTGAAAAAAAAAAAAATTCAAAAAAAAAAAAAAAAATGCCTGCCTACCGACCCTAGTTTTGAAATCTACGTAACCGGAAACGCACACTTTTTTATTTGGCCTAAATGCATACATTTTTTACAATACACAATGTTAATTGGGTGAAACCACTACAATCCATGCACAAGCTGGTGTGCATGCCCGAGACCGGCACTACAAAGCCACCCCGGCCTCCACAGTTTGGGTCCTTTGACCCAGGGACCTGGAAGTCCTGCAGTAAACAAACAGTGAAGCAACAGGAAAACACAGCTCTCGCCTACACGATCACAGATGCATAAAATAAAAGACCTGAACTTAATGTGTGTGCTGTTATATGATTACTGTAACTGCATATGATCAGAAAATATGAGAGATAAGCGTAACCGTTGCACAATAACACTACAAACACCCGCAAAGTTATTTAGCTGCTGGCTAGCTGCAGCTTGTAGCTTCCAACGTTACTATGTGTCAGTATAGTGTAACGTGGTGCAGTGTAGTGTAACACAGGGATAGCCCCGTATGCATTTGTTTAATGGTCTTCTGCATGTTAAATAGTTACAAAATTATAATAAAGTGAATACAATTTATTTGGTGTATATTGATGAAGTTACGTATTTTTTTTTTCTTTTTTGGCCAAGGGAAGGGTGGCAGGCCAGAATTATAACGTGGCGGTGCGCCACTTTAAAAGTGCCCATGGAGAACACTGTACACTATCCATCTCATCACAAACACCACCCGTCACCTGTGGACATGTCCCAAACCAGGCTCAAATGAACATTAGTGCACGACTGAGGGAGCATCTTACCACAGAGGTTGTTCCATCTCCGACCTCTTTGTCCTGCAGGTCTGCGAGTTCACAGAGCACTTTGGCGGCGGGATGTTCCACCTCCAACAGCTTCAGGATGGTGGCGCCATCATTAGTGATGGTCACGTCCTAAATTCAAATAATTTGTGTCATTGTTATTTTTCCCCCAGTGATGCACAAAATACATCTTGAGTTTTACACCAATTACGACTGACAGCTTTTTACTGTGATGCTGTGCAAATTGTACAAGGAAGTGTGTGTAACACCACCACGAGCACTCACGCCGATGTCGTCCACCAACATCTTGTCAAGTCCAACAGGACCCAGCGAGCTCTTCACGATGTTGGCAATGGATGCCGCGGCCATCACTGCAACACAAACGTTTACTTAATTTCACACGACAGCCAGCATTCTCATTTCCATTACATGCTCTGAAATTACCACAGGGCTGCATGTCATGTGCATAAACTTACACTCAAAGTGACAACTCACAGTTCTCAACACTATTATAGTTTACTGTTGTCTGCAATGTTTTCATTTGCTGCACTCTTGCACTTTATTTGTAGTACTGTGATGTTTAACAAAGCACCATGGTCCTGGAGAAACGGTGTTTTACCTGTGTACTGTACAAGCGGTACATGTTTGAAAATACAAAAAAAAAAAGCCTTGACTATCACACGTATAACTCAATTTTGTATCAAAATGTGTAGAAATATTTAAACTATGGAAGTGATGTACCTATAAGCATAAATGCCAGGAAATATTATGAATAAACACAGGGAATATTTTTTTCAAAAGAACTCCGCAAAATGGTGTCTGCTTCTGCTGCCAAACTGCATAATATACAGTATAATCCTTACTTTTACTCTGCATTTTAATTTTTATTCCAATTATGCATTTTCTACTCTTTTCCTTTCCACCCAAATTGCCTCTTTTCATTCTTAGCAGAGAAAAATAAATAAAATAGTGTTTATATATATCAGCGGTCTCAAAAGTAGCCGGTCACTGGCGGCAAATCGCCGGCTATGGCTTGTTATGCCGCCGGCTATTGTCAGTCGAGTCACAAAATATTAAATATTTCTGACAGCAAAAAAAGTTGTGAACGTAAATTACATCCACTATGTCATGTATGTCCGTTTCCGCGTCAACTGTGTTTACATCCTCGACATGAGTGCAGCCATTACTGCCGCCTGTGTTGCCAGATCGTGTTTACATCCTCGACATGAGTGCAGCCATTACTGCCACCTGTGTTGCCAGATTGGGCGGTTTCCCGCCCAATTTGGGCGGTTTTAAGTGCATTTTGGCGGGTTTTGAACATATTTTGGGCTGTAAAACGTCAGCAGTATCTGGCAACATATTTTTTTTTTACTTAATACAAGAAATTAATGGATGCCAACGTTTTTGCCAAAATGGTATTTTATTTTCCATTGTTTAGGCAGCTTCAGCATCATACTGTGAGATTCTGTTCAAATTGTTTTTTTTTCTTCTATGAAGCCTGAGCCATTTATTTTATTAGTTTATAATTGTTTAATTTAGTCTTCAGGAGAGACTGCCTGCACACAGTACTAGTATTAATAGTTTTTTTTTTCTTACATGAAAGCTGAGGCATTTATATTATATTTTAAGGTAACTTCATGTTGTGCTGTGAGGTTCTATGCACTTTAACTTTTGAACCAACAGGTGCATTTGGATAAGTAAAGCCTATTTTTCTGCATTTTTGTAGTCCTGGTAATCTTTTATATTGGTAAAGTTGTTTATAGGACCATTTCTCAGTGTCTGTTTTTTTAATCAATAGTTTTTCAGTAATAACTTAATATTTAACATATCACTCAATTTTAAACAACCCCCGTGCCTCCCCCATAGTCTCCAAAATTTCTGTGGGAAACACTGGCGTGCATAACAACGCTAATCAAGCTAGATGACCTGCCTCAAATACCTGTCCCGGGTAAATGTTATCCCAATTTTAGATGGCCTGTTCCAAACCATCCTGCCCCATGAAAAATTCATACTTGCATCTCTCTATCTATCTCTCTATCTATCCCTGCACGCTTTGCGTGCATTATGTCTGCCGCTGGCAGACATTTTACCATTTTGCACCCTGCTGTAAATTATTTGTGCCCTGCTATTCTCCCAAACTTTGAAGCCCCTATCTATCTATCTATCTATCTATCTATCTATCTATCTATCTATCTATCTATCACACATTCAAAAGTTTGGGGTCACCCAGACAATTTTGTGTTTTCCATGAAAAAAGTCACACTTATTTACCACCATAAGTTGTAAAATGAATAGAAAATAGAGAGTCAAGACATTTTTCTGGCCATTTTGAGCATTTAATTGACCCCACAAATGTGATGCTCCAGAAACTCAATCTGCTCAAAGGAAGGTCAGTTTTATAGCTTCTCTAAAGAGCTAAACTGTTTTCAGCTGTGCTAACATGATTGTACAAGGGTTTTCTAATCATCCATTAGCCTTCTGAGGCAATGAGCAAACACATTGTACCATTAGAACACTGGAGTGATAGTTACTGGAAATGGGCCTCTATACATAGTTTTCACATGACGTCACAGAGTCGGGGATTCCCTAGTGGCGGCCATCTTGTGGCTTACCGTACGGGTCACTGAGCACACATTGCAACAAGTACAAAGTCTTCAAAAGAACCCAAGCAGGCTATTTAAAGCTAGCAATGGTGCACACCTGTTGTATTCACGGCTGTCGTAATAGGTCAGATGACGTCAAGCGGAGCTTTTATGGAATTCCCACTGTACAGGAGCACAAAGGCGAGCAAACAAAGAAACTCAGCATACAAAGGAGAAATCTATGGCTTGCGAGAATCAACCGCAAGGATTATCAGCCTTCCAAACACAGCAAAGTCTGCTCCGATCATTTTAAGTGGTAAGTTGTTTAAATAAACAATCAATTGTGTTTAAGTTTGTTTTTGGAAACCAAAACATCATGTAAATCTCTGGAGAATGCCTAACTGGAACCGCTGAGTGTAGGTTTACATTGTAATGTACACTTAATATCGCTCGTTTGTCACGTTTCTATTTGACACTTGTCACTTCACTCACGCAAGGGTCATTTTTGAAAAACATTTTAGGTCTATTCTGTATGATTTGATTTGTGTTTAATCAACCAGGGATGCAAACAGCGCGCCTTTTGGCAGATGCCGCCTTTTTCATGGCTGAATCGTGCAGATCTGATTTTTTTTGGGGGGGGGGGGGGGGCGTTGGAGTGTCTGATTATAATTTCAAAGTAAATTCTGTATTAAAATTACTAAATAAGCAAATCCGTTACAGTCCATGAAACAGGAAGTATAAGGATGAGAAAAAAAAACAGTTTAAATCGGAAAGCTGCGCACATTTGCGCAGTCCTGCACACCGCTCGGGCTGCGCAACTGTGCGCAGCTTTCCGATTTAAACTGTTTTTTTCTCATCCTTATACTTCCTGTTTCATGGACTGTAACGGATTTGCTTATTTAGTAATTTTAATACAGAATTTACTTTGAAATTATAATCAGACACTCCAATGCCCCCCCCAAAAAATCGGATCTGCGCGATTCAGCCGTGAAAAAGGCGGCATCCGCCAAAAGGCGCGCTGTTTGCATCCCTGTTGCATAACATTCAACAGTCTATTTAATGCTAGAATCAGGGCTTTGAACCGGTTCAAGGAACGAAAACCGGGAACTTTTTCTATTTCACATGGAACAGAAACGAAACCAGAAACTTTATTATTTTTTATGTTCCGGAACAGAAACGCTTATTAAAAATAATGGTAACCGGTTAATACCGGTTTTTATTTCGTTCCTCAAAGTTTCTGTAGCCTACAAATAAAGTCATTCTTCTCCTGCGCAAGTTTCTATGACCCGCTGGGGTTCACTTCCTGTGTGACGTTCGCTGATTGAATGGAGAGAGCGGGAAGGTGGACTACTACCACGTCTCCATGTGATAATAAGTGAGTAAGTGCATTACTGAGTGTCTGTGAGCAAAGAAGAGCCTGAACGTTGCAACCTCCCTATTGGCTGTTTGTAAAAATGTATCAATTGTTGCCCTTCCCACGGGAATCATCGCAGGCTCGAGAGACGAGACCTGACGAGTTAGTTCGTTGGTAGCAGAACAAAATGTCTGGACACAAATCGGGTTTTCAGAAAAGGAAAGAAAATAAACAGAGGGTCGAAAATACAAAAAAGGAGGCAGAAAATGCAAAATGAGTTTTAAGGTAGGACAAATGGTTACTTTTTAAGGCAGCCCGCCGTGGCTGCAGGCTTTCAGTTGTGTCATTGAATGGTTACTTTTCTGAGGCAGCCCGCTGTGGCTGCCTGCAGGCTTATTTATTATAGCCCATTTAGTTAAAATAGTTGATCTAAAATGTTTATAGTTATGTGATGGTTGTCCTGATTTAGACTGTTTTTTTTTTTTTTTGGGGGGGGTGTTTGCACGATGTTGCACCCGGGTCCAGATTAGGGCAGAACCGGCCCTGGCTACATTTCAGGTGTAGCTTTTTTTTATGTATGTATGTATGTATGTATGTATGTATGTACTTGCATAGATGTGTACTTGGTCTTCCAATATGGCGCCTAACAAAAATCTCGCGGCGTGGTGACGTCATGCGGTAGCCCTCTATAGGGCCTGACTAGCCTTTGGTAACACACTAAACGAATTCTCTTTCATTTTTGGCACTTTTTCTGTTTGTGTAGATGGGAAGACATACTGAGAATCCAAATCGCCAACATTTGAAATAATAATTGTTTTGAATTATTTCTTGTCTTATTTAATGAAGGTTGTAATAGAATTAGCCTACATTTGGCTTAAGCTGGATGAGACAGAGACATAATTTTATAACCATTTGTTAAACAGCTGACAGGGAACGTAATTAACCGTTCCGGGAATGAAATTTTTTTGTTCTAACTGGTTCGGGAACATCTATTTAATGGTGGAACCCAAAACCGGAAACGTTAAAATCCGGTTTCTGTTCGGAATGAACCAATAGGAAAAAAATTCTGGTTCAAAGCCCTGGCTAGAATATATAAAGTTGTATATATCAGACAGCCTTTAAAGTTTGATGAAGTCAGTTTCAGGCTTTGGCAGCCCTGCATAGTCACTTGAAAATGCATCTTTGTCCACTTCGTAGGGTCAATTCCCCCAATCAAGGCCAGTTTGGCTGCATACCGTTGTCGTGAGATATCGTCTAATGTAGCTATATACTTCTGTTTGCTTGATTTTGCCGACATTGATCTTTATTTTAGAAAACTGACTATATAACTTCATCAATTCATCTGAGATAACGTAGCCGGTAATGGTGATGGTCCGTTTTGTTTGACCCACAAGATGGCAGCTGGAGGGCGTTCCCCGGAATGCTGTGACATCAGTAAAACTATGTATACACCTATGTAGATATTGCACCAAAAACCAGACATTTGCAGCTAGAAAAGTCATTTACCACATTAGCAATGTATAGAGTGGATTTCTGATTAGTTTAAAGTGATCTTCATTGAAAAGAACAGTGCTTTTCTTTCAAAAATAAGGACATTTCAAAGTGACCCCAAACTTTTGAACAGTAGTTTATCTATATAAAAAAAGTGTGTGTCATTTGGTATATATATATATATATATATATATATATATATATATATATATAAAACAATATTTTATTTATACACACGTGTATATTATTTATATATTAGTGATATACAAGTGTGATTTTATATATGACAATATTTTATTTATACACGTGTGTATATTATTTTTTTATATTAGTGATATACACACATATATATATATATATATATATATATATATATATATATACATACATACATACACACACACACATACACTTCTCACAAAATCTTTACTGTATGAGGACGTGTTCATTTTATTCTCCTCTCGACAATGAAACATCGCGATATTTCACGATACTTGAGCATAAAGCCCAAATGAATATGACTAAACGAGCTAAGTAGCCGCTACGCGATATAACAGGCGTTTAGCCTGCAAACACTGAGCTTAACTCCACTTTATCACACGTCAAAAACAAACAAACAAAAACAATCTCTTCGCCGTATTTTTAACCAACATTTATCATCGCCTGAGCACCCGGTTCTATGAAACCGCACGTGAGTCCGGCACACGACTATCTCTTAATGAGCTTAAAGCTAAAACCTTAATTTTTTATACATTTTAGTTTCAGTAACTTTAAATAATTTAAACTTCTGTGCATGGTTAAACATTACCGTTTTGAGTCCGCACGGACTCGCCGGTACTCCTCTGCCCCAGCACGTTTAACGGACCCTCTAGCGCCGACATGTTGATCCGAGAGAAGAAAGGAGGAGCCGCGCTGCATTATGGGTAAAGGCTAACCGGAAGCAGCGTCTTCTGGAATGTTCGAGATAATATTCGAGTTTACATTAATGTCGTGCTCGTAAATAAAATACAATATATGAACACACCCTAAAATTGTATGTTCAGTTTTAGATAATGAATATTTTTTGTCAAACGATGAGATTTATCACACGCCCTTACAGACAATGGACTACAATTTCCGTTCAATACAAGGAACTTCATTTTGTTGTTGGTATGATTCTTCAGCTCGATAGCGCCTCTAGTGGGTTGGGTGAAACACTTGTTATCTCCCTCATACTGTAATATTTAATTCGTCTGAACCATCGACTGTAGAAAACACTGGAGGGGATTTCATGCCACCTTGAAATGCAAATGCGACTTTAGGATGCGGGGATAAACAATCACCATGACGTCTGGTTTTACAGTGAGCAGCACGCAGAAATGGCGCCATGTAGAAATGCAATGCATTTTCAGTCATTGTTTTTCACTGTGACATGCCTCAGTGAAAATCAAAATAATAATTTCATTGGTTTGCAGCTTGTTCAATCAATAACCAGAAAAGCAATGCTAAGGGAATACATTGCACACAATTTAACGATGAAATCGTGCCACGCCACACCACACCGAAACGCAATAGGTGTCTTCGGCTCATTTTCTTTTTCGGAAAGTACACACTGAAATCATGCCACCAGTAGCTAAATGAAAATCACTGTCCAATCACTCTCTAGTAAAAGGATGGAGGGCGTGGTTGAAGAAAACGGTCTTATGTAGTCGCGAGATCGAATAGCTGACAGGATAGATGTTGTCATACTGCGCTGATCAGGCAAACTGTGAATGCTGACATGGCTGAGACACATGGTAATAAGGCCACCAACATGGTTGATCTGTAGAGGAAAGAGCTCAGCAGCCTAGAAAGAGAAGACTCAACATGGGCCTGTCCTGTCGGCTAATCGATTAGATCGTTAGTGACGATCTCAGTCCATTTTCCTCAACCATGCCCCATTAGCTAGAGAACTGTGATTGGACAGCGATTTTCATTTCCTGGGGGCATTTCAGCATGTCTTTTTTTGAAAAAGAAAACAAGCCAAAGACACCTATTGCATTTTGGTGTGGTGTGGCATGATTTGATCACTGAATTGTGTGTAAAAGACGTGTTTGCATTTCAAGGTGGCATGAAATCCTCTTCAAAGGAAACATGGACAATGTATCATCCACTGATCTCTATATAAAAATATCTGGAGAGCTCATTGGCCAATCTGTGCTGTACAGACGAGTGAAGCATCTAAGTGGCCATTTTACCACACCCATCATGTATATTTGGCTTATGTGTTAAACTGTCATATCCGATCAAATTTGCCCCAGGAAAAGTATTGCCTGACTTTTTATTCCTTTTATTACCTCCTCTTATTTTCTCAACTTTACCCACATTCCTTACAAATATTTATAGCACTCCCCTTCATTGTTATTGTTTTGTTTTTCTTTTCTAATTCAATCTCTGATCATTTTTTTTGAATGGCTCTTTTACTCCTATAATTATTTTTACGGAGATTATTTCAGTTTTTCTCTGATACAGTGTTTCTTTCTCTTTCGTATATTTCTTCTTCCTTTCTATTAATGACAGTTGTTGAAACAGGATTATTTTCTTGTGTTATTTGCCATTTTCACTTCATTCTCACAGTCATGTCTTAACAGTATTTACTGGTCGCATAACTGACATCACACATGAATCGATCCTGATAGAGTTCAATAACTTATAGATTATTCCTCAGTTCTCACACTAATACCTCATTTTCTTTAATACACATTGGCTTTTTTATATTATTGAATTGTTATATTGATCTTATTTTTTGTTTGATATAGTTATAAATAGATATTGCCTGATGTTATTTAGGTTTGCTTGAAATTTATGCCAAACATTTTTAATGTTTTGGAAATATTAATTTGTATGGAAATATTTTCTATTAAATGGAGTCAGAATAATTTATTGTTTTGTTATAACTATGCAGTAAATTGTAATTAATTTAGGACTTGTTTAATTTTACTATTATTAGATGATTGATTGATTGATTGATTGATTGATTGATTGATTGATTGATTGATTGATTGATTGATTGATTACACATACTTTGTAACTATAGCTACAGATTGGTATCAATCTGTTTCTAAATAGTTAATTTGTAATCTCTACATGTAACTCTCTGCTCCATCCATTATTTGCATGATTAGTTTCATTTCATTTTTCATTCTGTGCAATTGACTGTATTTGTTTATTTACTTTATTTGCTGATATGGAATAGTATATGTGGGTTCACATGCCTCCCGGCAACAGTAAATGACTTCATTTTTGTGCACCCTGACCCACATGACAGAATTGTTCTGTCGTGTTGTAATGTACACTTTGTTTTCTTCTCTGTTATGCATGTATTGTCTATGTCTTTTCAATTTGGTCGAATTATTATTATTATTGTAAATCTGCAGTAATCTTCCTGAATGTATCCATGATGATAAAATGTATTGAATACTGTACATTATGATTAAAACATAAACACCACAAAAATCAACCGTTCACACACTGACACAAATACACATAGGCCTATACACGTGTTTATAAATAACATGTCCAGTTTTCTTTTGTTTTGTTTTTTCTCAACAGCTACATGAATAACATGTCCAGTTTTGTGTAGCTTCCTAGGCAGAGATACGATTGTACCGATCCAATGTGCGTGGCGATATGGTGGCCAAATCACTTCAACCTGACTGGCCAATGAGCTGTCCAAGTTTTTTAAGCAGAGATCAGTGGTATCATCTCGAAAAAGTGAAGTCACCACAGGTCTGGGCGGCATGGTGGTGTAGTGGTTAGCACTGTTGCCTCACAGCAAGAAGGTTCTGGGTTCGAACCCAGTGGCTGACGAGGGCCTTTCTGTGTGGAGTTTGCATGTTCTCCCCATGTCTGCATGGGTTTCCTCCCACAGTCCAAAGATATGCAAGTTAGGTTAATTGGTGGCCCTAAATTGACTGTGAGTGTGAATGGTTGTTTGTGAGTCAGCCCTGCGATTAGCTGGCGACTTCTCCAGGGTGTACCCTGCCTCTCGCCCATGGTCAGCTGGGATAGGCTCCAGCTTGCCCCCTACGACCCCACATGGGATAAGCGGTTACAAATAAAAAACAAACCACAGGTCTAGTGCCGGCGGCACGGTGGTGTAGTGGTTAGCGCTGTCGCCTCACAGCAAGAAGGTCCTGGGTTCGAGCCCCGGGGCCGGCGAGGGCCCTTCTGTGTGGAGTTTGCATGTTCTCCCCGTGTCCGCGTGGGTTTCCTCCGGGTGCTCCGGTTTCCCCCACAGTCCAAAGACATGCAGGTTAGGTTAACTGGTGACTCTAAATTGACCGTAGGTGTGAGTGTGAACGGTTGTCTGTGTCTATGTGTCAGCCCTGTGATGACCTGGCGACTTGTCCAGGGTGTACCCCGCCTTTCTCCCATAGTCAGCTGGAATAGGCTCCAGCTTGCCTGCGACCCTGTAGAACAGGATAAAGCGGCTAGAGATAATGAGATGAGATGAGTTTCTAATCAATACTAAGGCAATATACAACTCCATTTCCAAAAAAGTTGGGATGCTGTGTAAACTGTAAATAAAAATAGAATGTCTCATCTCATTATCTCTAGCCGCTTTATCTTTCTACAGGGTCACAGGCAAGCTGGAGCCTATCCCAGCTGACTACGGGCGAAAGGCGGGGTACACCCTGGACAAGTCGCCAGGTCATCACAGGGCTGACACATAGACACAGACAACCATTCACACTCACACTCACACCTACGGTCAATTTAGAGTCACCAGTTAACCTAACCTGCATGTCTTTGGACTGTGGGGGAAACCGGAGCACCCGGAGGAAACCCACGCGGACACGGGGAGAACATGCAAACTCCACATTCATTGAAAATAGTATAAAGACAACATGCCAAATGTTGAAACTGAGAAATGTTATTGTTTTTTTAAAAATATATGCTCATTTTGAATTTGATGTCAGCAACACGTTTCAAAAAAGTTGTGACAGGGGCAACAAAACACTGAAAAAGTTGTGTAATGCTAAAAAAAATAATAATAATTGGTTAATTTGCAACAGGCCAGTAACATGACTGGGTGTAAAAAGAGCATCCCAGAGAAGCTGAGTCTCTCAGAAATAAAGATGGAGCGAGGTTCACCGCTCTGTGAAAGACTGTGTGGGCAAACAGTGCAACGATTTAAGAATAACATTCCTCAGTGTAAATTGCAAAGAATTTGGGGATCACATCATCTATGGTACATAATATCATTAAAAGATTCAGAGAATCTGGAGAAATCTCTGTATGCAAGAGACAAGGCTGAAAACTGACACTGGATGCCTGTGATCTTCAGGCCCTCAGGCGACACTGCATTAAAAGTAGACACGTGTCTGTAGTGGAAATCACTGTATGGACTCAGAAACACCAGCAAACCATCGTCTGTGAAAACAGTTCATTGCTGCATCCACAAATGCAAGTTAAAACCATATATAATATCCAGAAATACTGTCACCTTCTCTGGGCCAGAGCTCTTTTACAATGGACTGAGGCAAAGTGGAAAATTGTCCCAAGGTCTGATGAATCAAAAGTAGAAACTCTTTTTAGAAATCATGGACACCACATCCTCCAGGGTTAAAGAGGAAAGGGACCATCCAGCTTGTTATCAGTGCACAGTTCAAAAGCCAACGTCTGTGATGGTATGAGGGTGCATTAGTGCACATGACATGGGGAGCTTATACATCTGTGAAGGCATCATTAATGCTGAATGATATATACAGTTTTCAGAGCAATATGCTGCCATCCAGACAATTTTTTTTTCAGGGAAAGCCTTCCTTCTTTCAGCAAGACAATGCCAAACTGCTTTCTGCACATATTAAAACTGCATGGCTCCATAGTAACCGAGTCCGGGTGCTAAACTGGCCTGCCTGCAGTGCAGACCTGTCTCCCATTTAAAACATTTGGCGCATTATGAAGCGCAAAATATGACAAAGGAGACCCTGAACTATTGAGCAACTGAAATTATATATCAGGCAAGAATGGGACAACATTTCACTTTCAAAACTACAGCAACTGTTCTCCTCAGTCCCAAATGTTGATTACAAAGTGTTGTTAAAAGTGGAGGTGATGCAGCACAGTGGTAAACATGCCCTTGTACCAACTTTTTTGAAACGTGTTGCTGACATCAAATTCAAATTGAGCATATAGGTTTAAAAAAACAATGAAATGTCTGTTTCAACATTTGATATGTTGTCTTTGTACTATTTTCAATTAAATATAGGATTTCTATGATGTGCAAATTATCGCATTCTGTTTTTATTTAGTTTACACAGCGTCCCAAGTTTTTGGAATTGGGGTTGAGGAATATATTTCAAGTATGTATTGTGACCTTATTTGTCTCAAGAAATAAAAAATCCAGTTTCACTTAAACAAACATACAGCTTGCCAGTACTGCCACAATTTCTCTCTGTCACGTGCAACTAGTTTGCCAATTAGAAAATTTGTGGCATCATTCAGTCTGCTGACTGTGTTCTTCATGTCTTTTTTTTTCCACACCAATTTTGTTTAAACAAGACACAAGATTAATCTAGTTGTTGAGTCTGACTGTAGAAGCACATTTATTTCAGCTGAAATTCCTCATGACAAACCACAAATTTTCTTCAAGGGTTTTGTTCATTACTTGTTAAAATTAGAGATGTTCTACAAGATCTTTTCAAAATGTTTTAAACTTTTTATTTTCTTTGTAAGTTTACCAAGTGCATCACAAAAGCATTAGGTATGTGTGCATTTATGAGTCTGTATTAGTGCAGAAAACTGTGAAAGTGTCAAATGTGTGTGTGTGTGCTCATTGCTCACGTGTGTGCATGTGTGTGTTCACTACTTCAGATGGGTTAAATGCAGAGAGGAAATTTCACAAGTGTGTGATGAATAAAGTTGTGTTTTCTTTCTTTTCTTAATGTTTACTTTTGCAGATAGTTCTGGAAATGAGTGCCTTTAAACTCTACAATGCCTTGCAAAAGTATTCATACCCCTTGAACTTTTTCACATTTTTCCACCTTACAACCACGAACTTGAAAGTTTTTTATTGAGATTTTATGTGATAGACCAACACAGAGTAGCACATAATTGTGAAGTGAAACGAAAATGATAAATGGTCTTCAAAATTTTAAACAAATAAAAATCTGAAAAATGTGGTGTGCATTAGTATTCAGCCCCCCTGTGTCAATAATTTGTAGAGCCGCCTTTTGCTGCAATTACAGCTGCAAGTCTTTTGTGGTATGTCTCTACCAGCTTTGCACATCTAGACACTGAAATTTTTGCCCATTCTTCTTTGCAAAATAGCTCAAGCTCAGCCAGATTGGATGGAGAGCGTCTGTGAACAGCAATTTTCAAGTCTTGCCACAGATGCTCGATGGGATTTAGGTCTGGACTTTGACTGGGCCATTCTAACACATGAATATTCTTTGATCTAAACCATTCCATTGTAGCTCTGGCTGTATGTTTAGGGTCATTGTCTTGCTGGAAGGTGAATCTCTGTCCCAGTCTCAAGTCTTTTGCAGCCTCCAACAGGTTTTCTTCCAGGATTGCCCTGTATTTAGCTCCATCCATCTTCCCATCAACTCTGACCAGCTTCCCTGTCCCTGCTGAAGAAAAGCATCCCCATAGCATGATGCTGCCACCACCATGTTTCACAGTGGGGATGGTGTGTGCAGGGTGATGAGCAGTGTTAGTTTTCCGCCACACATAGCACTTTGCATTTAGGCCAAAAAGTTCAACTTTGGTCTCATCTGACCAAAGCACCTTCTTCCACATGTTTGCTGTGTCCCCTACATGGCTTCTTATGCCCGTTTTTCAACAATGGCTTTCTTCTTGCCACTCTTCCAAAAAGGCCAGATTTGTGGAGTGTACGACTTATAGTTGTCCTGTGCACAGATTCTCCCACCTGAGCTGTGGATTTCTGCAGCTCCTCCAGAGTGATCATGGGCCTCTTGGCTGCTTCTCTGACCAGTGCTCTCCTTGCTTGCTCTGTCAGTTTAGGTGGACGGCCATGTCTTGGTAGATTTGCAGTTGTGCCATACTTTTTCCATTTTTGAATGATGGATTGAACAGTGCTTCTTGAGATGTTCAGAGTTTGGGATTTTTTTTATAACCTAACCCTGCTTTAAACTTCTCCAGAACTTTATCCCTGACCTATCTGGTGAGTTCTTTGGTCTTCATGATGCTGTTTGTTCTTCAGTGTTCTCTAACAAACCACTGAGACCTTCACAGAACAAGTGTATTTATGCTGAGAGTAAATTACACACAGTAGGACTCTATTAACTAATTAGATGACTTCTGAAGGCAATTGATTGCACCGGATTGTATTTAGAGGTATCAGAGTACAGGGGGCTGAATACTAATGCACACCACATTTTTCAGATTTTTATTTGTTTAAAATTTTGAAGACCATTTATCATTTTCGTTTCACTTCACAATTATGTGCTACTCTGTGTTGGTCTATCACATAAAATCTCAATAAAAAACTTAAGTTCGTGGTTGTAAGGTGGAAAAATGTGAAAAGTTCAAGGGGTATGAATACTTTTTCAAGGCACTGTACGGTTCTCAAAATATTTACAAGAAAATTCTTCTTAAAGAAATGGAAATGCATGATGACCACAAACATGTTTGAACTGAACATTTCTTTATTGCCTCTGATGCATCAGTTTCCTTGAGCAGTTACAATTAGGCAGTTTTATAAAAACAAAAGTACAGTACATTTAATTTAAAATTAAGACAGAGCAAATCTATGGCAACATGTAATTACATATCCTAAAATTTACACCTTAACAAATAAAAAAAAAAATGCTAAAAAATAAAAAAGTGCAAACCAGATGAATGAATGATAACAGTCCCCCATGAAACAAGAAACATGTACAAATGGAGAAAAAAAAACATGGAACTTATTCTTCATATTTTTAGTTAATTTGGTACATTTACACTGATAATAACAACTGATTTTTAATCATTTATTTGTTCCAATATGGCAATATTCTTGCTCAGTGCTCATGGGGAAAAGAATTAACAGTCACAGTAAACAACTTAAACCGAATCACTGCAAACTACCAACAGTAGATATTTAATAAATATCACTACGTTAGACTTGGAATCTTGACAAAACAGTAATGAAAGCAAATAAATAAATAAAAATCTGGAATATTCTGAGATTCTAAATGTGTCAACTAAGTGACAAATGACGTGATGAACCAGTGATTTTTTTTTTGTTAATGTAGTTTAACTCGTGATAAATCTGGTGTGGTGTTCTACAGTAGTGAGAGCGAGTGAGTGTGGACAATTTTTTACTAAACCAAAAAGCCTAAAGGAAATATACATCTGATCTTACTGTGAGCCTGTAAATAACCTGTGGCTAACCTGGCCCTCTCAGTAATGATTAAAACTTAGCCTAAAATTATGACTTATTGTTTACAATCCTAAATCCATTTTTGTTGCTTACTGCAGTAGTCATCTCTGTAGTTGTATAAATCTGAGGCAAACGGAAACGTATCAAGGAAAAAAAAAACCCAACCCTTTATCCAACCAATGGCAAGCATGGCTAGGACTCCTTTTTCAAACTATCTAAAATATATCTATGACTTATATACAATATATATTGACTCTTATTGATTCCTAGTAAAATATATGTGTATTTTTATGAATATTTGGCCTCTGAGAACAAATGATCATGCAGACATAACCAGTAACAGTGGATATTAACCTAATTTTCATTATGTAGCAATTGCAGAGGCAACCTGATCAATTACAAATGGACACTATTATATCGTTTGCGTATCACTGGTTACATTCACATAAAATCTGCACATGGTTAAGTTGGATCAACACATTAAAATTCTTCAGATGCTACTTTAAAAGCTTTGCAGTGGAATTGTTAGCAAAATGGTTGGTAAGTAATGGCTTGAGAAAGGCAATGCTGGAGTGTTGACAATGGATAGGTTGGAGCACCTACAGAATAAAAAAAATAAGGGAATAAGTCTAAGTGACAAGGGAGCCATAAAACCTCAACGATGAAATCTGATGGAAAATCTTTAACACTTAAAAGTCCACTCTCTCAGACTGAGAGCCGAACCTCAGCCCAATCATGTGAGTTCAAGCCAAAATTAATACCGTGTTTTAAAAAAAGGAATTTAAATAGTAAAAGTTTTAACTGAAACAATACCCATGGCAAAATGGAAAGTCATGTTTAGTGCATCATGAGTCATTATATGAATGAAAAATACAAAGTGTCATATTTGCATGATTTGTGATAGTGCATATAGTGTAGATTCCCCGAAGCTGTGACGCGAAACATTTAACTTAACTGCGTAGTCATCATTTTGTTGTCATAATCCTGTAATCCATAAATGTGCTTTACATTGTGTAACATGTTCCATGTGGTAAGTTGTAATTGCCTTTATTTTTGCAATCAAGTGCACATTGGTAGTTATGCCTGTGTTATGCAAAGCTGCTGGAACCAAGACACTGGAACTTCTCTCGCAGCGACTGGACAATTTTGGGCTGATTGAGTGCTTGCTGACTCTCATTTGGGTCATTCCAGATGTAGCTGTGCAGAGCTGAATTTGGACTTGCTGTACAACCCTTTTCCATGCCATCACTCTCATCCTCGGAGCGAATTTCAACATAATCATCATCATCTTCACCGTTGTCTTTAAAGTTGGCCAAATAGTTCTGTGTAGCGCTGACTGCATTCAGATTTGACTGTCTGTTCAGCACCAGCACTTGCTGTGAGTCCCTTAGTGTGACGTCACATGATTGGGAAAGGTCTGAGGTTGTTTGAGCAGGATACTCAGGTAGGCTATGTTGCCGAGGCCCAAGACCATGTTCTGCAATCGTCACCCTCCCTGGATGACTGGTGTGTCCCAGATTATTCATACTCCTGCTGTTCTCTTTTTCTTGCTGCTGCTCAACCAATGAGGATGAGGACTGACAGCGGCTATAGGGTGGAGTTTTAAAACTCTGCTGCCCCAACGTGCTGTAAATGTGTTCAGAGTCGTCTTTGCTGGTTGAAGTCACACAAGCACTCCACCGCTGATTGGATGGAGTGCTTGGAGGTGGCGGAACGTCCTTCAAGGCAGGGACAGACATTGCTGAGGACAATTTTCGCTGAGGGGTTGAAGAGCACCCTCCGACTTCAGCAGGCCAGGATACAAACCCAGCAAGTTCGCCATTGCTGTAGGTGCAGTTTAACCAGTCAGTCTCTGGGAAGGCGCTCTCAGGCAGGGATGGGGAGGAAGCCAATCCTGAGCGTGAGGAAAATGGATGAGGTCCTGAAACACTGGCTGAAGATTTCAGCACTGGAGTAGTAGTAGAAGGTTCCTTAAACATCACCTGCTCGTACAACTGGGAATACTCAGCTATTCTTGCTCCTGGGAAGATCCAAGAAGGCAGGAGAGAGAGAAAGAGAGAGAGATTCAGGGAAAAACACTGTATGCCACTGAAGTAAGTGACAAACTGGGATGGAAGCTTTAATTTTAGTTTATTCTTATAGCTTTAATTGTTCGTTAATAAATACATAAAATAAATACCAAAATAAAAAAATAAAGGTTAATAAAGACACAACATAAAAAAGTACACAAGCACAAGATGAATACCCAAACACATCCTGATAGCTCACCTATGGCTGCTCCGCCTTGCTTCTTCTCCTCCAGAATGGCTGCTAAATCTTTTGACTTGTTGGTCCTGAGTCTTGCACAGCTGGGCTCGTGGTCCATGCTCTTCATCTTCAACAGCTGATTAGCCTTCTTGATCTTCTGGCTGTACTGTCTGGCCATGAGGAAAACTCTATTTCTACCTTTTTCCCCCAATTCCAGCAGCTGGTCTCCAGCGTCTCCACTCAGGAGAAGACCAGAGGATGCCAGAGGAAGGAATGAAGGGTCCAAACCAGTAAATAGTGCTTGTAGCTCGGGATCTTTCTGTGTAGGAGGGTCCTCATCATCCATGCGAAAGCTTCCACTGCTAAGCCTGGCTAGTTTATTCCGTATGCTCTTGACTGTGCCTGGCGGGGGTTCAGGGCTGGAAACTTGGATTTCAGGAATAGACCTGGAGACTTGGACGTGGGTAACAGGGCTTGAGACTTGGGTAACAGGGCTTGAGACTTGGGTGTGGCTGACAGTGCTTGAAATTTGTGGAAGAGAGGTCGAGACTTGTGGTGCAGGGCTCGAGACTTGTGGAAGAGAGGTTGAGACTTGTGGTGCAGGGCTCGAGACTTGTGGAAGAGAGATTGAGACTTGTGGTGCAGGGCTCGAGACTTGTGGAAGAGAGGTTGAGACTTGTGGTACAGGGCTCGAGACTTGTGGAAGAGAGGTAGAGACTTGTGGTACAGGGGTTGAGACTTGTGGAAGAGAGGTCGAGACTTGTGGAAGAGAGGTCGAGACTTGTGGAAGAGCGCTCGAGACTTGTGGAAGAGTGCTCGAGACTTGTGGAAGAGCGCTTGAGACTTGTGGAAGAGCGCTCGAGACTTGTGGAACACAAGGTGTAGCAGGAGGCGTAGAAGGAGGGGATTCAGGCTCATCTATCTCAAATGTAGGCTCTCGCACAAGTTTGGGAACACTAAGCACTGGGAATTTGAAAGTTGGAATGGGGTGGAAGGCTGGAGAACTGGGTGATGAGGTGCTTTTCCTGACCTTCTTAGCACCATCTGTTTTGACATGAGAGTCATTAGCTTTGCGTCCAGAATTACATTTTTTGCTGGGAGACTGATGTGATTTTCGTGTCTTGTCTTGGGATTCTTGTGATTTCGGCTGAGATTTGACTGCCTTTGTTGGAGAGCTGTGTAATTTATCTGAAGAACTTTCAATTTTACCCTGAGAATCACACTTTTGTGGTGATTCTGGTCTATTGACAGGGAATGCAGCAGGAAGCTTGTCTGCTTTCTTCTCATTATTACGGATGTAGTTTTCCAGATCATTCCAGATCTCGTCAACTTGGTCCGACACTTGATCAGCTATGGACTGCTCAGAAGGTTTATCCAAAGTTAAAGGTATATCCATATCAGTAACTGAAACAGTGGGAATATCAGGAAGGGGTCGATTTGCTACTTTGCTGTAATCCAGATTTGGGCTTTCATCAGAAACAGTTCCTATGTTCTGGTTAACTGTCAAATCTGTTTTGGGTGATTGTGCATTATCCTGTTGAGCTGCTTGTTTATTTCCTCTTCCTGTCTCAGTGACAGAAGGTGGCAGTTCACGGAACACAATGGTATCATAGACATTTTCTTCTTCCTCTGGTGTCTGCACATTGGCAGATTCAAATGGTGCCCCCTCTTGGCCTGAGGACCTGTTGCTTTCAGATGAACTCTCCATTTCAACTGGAGAAACTAAGATTTGTGGAGGTACAACTGGTTTGACCTCTGAAGAGGACTGATTAACCTCCAGATCCTTCCGAATCAGTCCCATAGCCTGCAGTTCTTCATAGCTAATATTATCATAAACATTCTCAATATCATCAATCGTTAGCTGTTCTGCTGAGGAAGATCCAGATATCTCGTTACTTGACGACTCTGTATTATTGTGCACTTCCTCTTTTAGGATAGCCCTCTTTGTAGGACTTTGTCGCTCGCTTTGTTGTTCTCCAACACTACTTGCCCTGCGTAACACTTTACCTCTGCTGGCTGGGAGGTCTAACTGTGCCGACTGTGCCTGTTCAACATGCCAGCTACACGGTCGTCCAGGACGATCATCAACTGTGTCATGATCGCTTTCTGCATCATGCCCACTTGCATTGTTCTCAGTGGGCACAAACATCTGATAAATGTCTTCATCATCATCGATTTGGACAGTCTTTTGACGAGTAGGGAACATGGCACGACGCACTCTGTGGTCTGCCCATATGTTCGGGACAGAATGTCCACTGCTTGTGCCCAGCAACTGGGAAAAGTGATCACCTGCCCGTGTTTCAGGAGGACAGGTCACCCGTAAGATGGGTGCGTGCACCGTCTCTTTCTGCAGAGACTCTTTGGCTGTCTGGGAAAGAAGAACCAGAGATTAGTATGTTTTTAGCATGATTTTTTATTTTGTGTGGTTCTTGGTTGCATTTATGTCACCTGTAGATCAATATGGTCAAGGCTGTGGTTCTTCCACTGGTCGATGCTGTCCACTGACACCTGGGCATTTAGCCTTTTCCTGCTACTCTTTCCAGGGACACGTAGCTTACCTACAGAACCCTAAACGTCCACAAGATTTTACACAAGGTTAGGGCTGGATTTCTAGTAACACCTTCCAAAAAAAAGGGGGTGGGGATTTCAAAGCCATTGATCATCCTACAACATCACATTTAAAATTAGAATATTACTTTTTAGACAATTGGTCCAGATCACTTAGGAGGTAAATTATAAACAAGCTATATTTACTCTTTATGAACACTATATTTTTTTAAGATACTGAAGCTACATATAATCCACCAGTTTTGAGGGTTGAAGGTTACAGGTCAAAGTAGGACTCACCAGTCCACTGTCATCTTCGTCATCAGCATCTTGTGGATGTAACCCTTCGTCAAGGTCACTGTGGTCACCATGGTCACCAGGGTCTAGTGATTCCTGTGATTGGCTGACAAGGCTGCGAGATCGACCAATGGTGCCGAGATGGACTACAGGAGACAGAAGGGTTGCTCCAAAACTGCTTCGCTATAAGGGATCCAGAAAAAAAGATAATGAATTACTTTCCTTGCTTCATTTTGATAATTTTATTATACTTTTTGCCAATTGCTTGAGTTATATGGTTTTATGTGCATTTCAAAAAAAGAACATACCTTCTGTATATCTGGACTGGATACTGTTAAAAAAAATTAGAACATAGAATTACCTTAAAAACATATCAGATGCCAAGATACCATTATTAAGGTCATTCATAAGCTTTACATGTTTCACATTTGGAGTCCTACTTACTTGCATGTTTGTTTTTGAGGAGTTTGGACAAGGGTTCTGGGAAAAGAGGTAAAGGATAAAAGTAATTTAGAGTATAATGGAAAGAAAGCTGGTTATTCAACTTCCTGTGAATCATACCTGTCTTCCTGCGTGTTCTTCTGGGGGAAGGACCTTCCTTCAGGTTAATTCTGTTCTGGCCCTCAGGGCTACACTGGTCTACAGGGATTCAAGGTGAACAAACATTACACTAAAAAAAGAATCCATCCAAATTTATGAACATCCAATTACAATTTTGACCAAAGGAACCCCAATGGAAGGTCAGTTTTCTGAAGTTTGTCTATAGCACTGGTGCCAGAAAAGTAACGATACAGGTACAACTACAGAAATATTACAATAGTAGGAATATTCAAGGTTATACTTACGCACATCCATTTCCAGAATGGCCTGCTTGGCCTGCAGAAAGGCATAACATCCGGTTACTTTTGATTTCTTCCCATATCCAGGGTCAAAGTGTTTCTC
Source organism: Neoarius graeffei (assembly GCF_027579695.1). Taxonomy (NCBI): domain Eukaryota; kingdom Metazoa; phylum Chordata; class Actinopteri; order Siluriformes; family Ariidae; genus Neoarius; species Neoarius graeffei. The sequence goes on from NC_083581.1 coordinate 44,896,400, forward strand.
TGTTAAAAATACTCATTGGTCTAATGCTAAGATTAGTCTGTAGCCTGGAAACTGGCCCCTGTGATGTGGTTTTGAGGGCATGATGTACTTTTTTTTTTAAGTTTTAGAGGACATCATTTACATCAGGGGACAACTTCATTTAGAAAAGCTTCCTTTGAAGCCCTAAATTTATTTCAGGAATCAGGTCACATCAACTGGGTGAGCAGTGAGAAGTGAAAAGATCTGCACCAATACCATGTTAATGACACCTTTGCCCAAATTCTCGACAAATTACAGTAAGGTTCTGAACTAATGACTGGAAGGTTATGTGTTTAAGTCCCAGGGCTGCCTGAATGCTACTGTCCTTGCACAAGGTCTTTAACTGCTCAACTCTTGGCTTGAATGTAGGTCGATTTTTGAATGCCTGATACAAGACAAAAATAATTATCATTTTATATTGTTAAATATAGTTGAAATACCAGCAAAAGTGGTAAGTTAAATGTGTTATTACATCAAATCATGGTGAAAAGGAGGTAAAAAGTAACAAAGTACAATTATATTGTTCTTGTACTTAAGTTTTGACTTTTACTTACTTAAGAAAGTTCCTTTCTTTTTATTTGCTACATTTCTCAATAAATCAAATACTTGTGAAAGTACAAGCTATATTTTTAGAATCATACAGCTTCAAGAACTTAATCTGTAATCTATCTGTTGATACACAGACTTAGTGTTTATACAGTGGTGCTTGAAAGTTTGTGAACCCTTTAGAATTTTCTATATTTCTGCATAAATATGACCTAAAACATCATCAGATTTTCACACAAGTCCTAAAAGTAGATAAAGAGAACCCAGTTAAACAAATGAGACAAAAATATTATACTTGGTCATTTATTTATTGAGGAAAATGATCCAATATTACAAATGTGTGAGTGGCAAAAGTATGTGACCCTCTAGGACAGGGGTCACCAAACTTTTCTCTCTGGGGGCCACATTGTCGTTCCTGACTGTGATGGGGGGCCGGGGTCAGGTCAGCTATATAACATAGAATTGTATGACCCAGACAAATATGACTACCAGCAGGCCTCATTGTGTAGTAGAGATTACTAGCCTGGCACAGCCATCCCCACTACTATATCCACACTACTATATCCCCACTACTATACCCACACTACTATATCAACACTACTATATCCACACTACTATATCAACACTTGATTCCTGGCACATATTTGTTTATCTTTACTAGTGGTTTGCAAAAGTAGTAATTGAGTCTTCACACTTTGTTTTAATTTGAAATACCACAGATATTCCATTTATTTATTTTCTAATAAAAATAACATCAAAGCTGTCAAGGTAAGAAACATCTGCCTAGTTGAGGTGATTGACACTGGCAAAGGCGAGTGGAAAATTATAAATTGTAGGTAGGCCTGTTGATATTATTAATAATATTAATAATTGTGTGCAGCACTTAAAGGTCAAATAAATAGGCCTAGAAAATAAATACATTTTTAAAAAACAGTGAAATTATAATAATATGAGCAATAGATCAACTAGCCAGCTCTTATGCCTATCCATTTGAGCATGTTCAGTAAACATTTTTTAGGTCAAGGTGAAAATGAAATGAGCAGTAGGCCATTTACAGGTCAAAACTAAAGCATAATACAGAATAATGGGAATCAAAATCAGTAGTATATGTAGGTGAGCTGGATTTGTACTTGTTGATTTGTACTCCTTGTCGGGACACACCTCCTCGGCCACAGCAAGCATGCATACTTTAACAAAGTCCCCATCAGTAAACAGCTTTCCATGGGTAGCTAGTAGGTGAGCTACCTTATAGCTAGCTCGGACAGCAGCCTGGTTGATCTGGGTTTGGTGAAGGAATACATTCTGTTGTGCAGCCAGTCCGCATTTCATCCTCCGAATCCTGTCTTCTCTTGTTTGCCCTCGCAAACTAGCATACTCTTTGTGGCGGGTTTCGTAGTGACGACGCAGATTATATTCTTTGAAAACCGACACACTTTCTTTACATACAAGACAAACTGCACGGTCCTTACACTGAACGAAAAAATAATCGGTGGTCCACTGTTCTTTAAAAACTCTGCACTCTCTGTCAGCTTTTCGCTGACCGCTAGCCATTTTGCTGTCCTGAACACTGACAGTTCTCTGCGCATGCGCTGCCTGTCACTGCTTGATCGCGAGCATATGACGAAAATTCGGAAAATATGAATAGTTCATTTTATAACTAAATATCAATTTTAATTGATAAAATCAACAAAATACAAGATGCAGACATGTTATTATTTGCCAAAAAGCAATTAAAAAAAAAAAAAGGCCATAACCACTTTTGGGGATTGCCTCATTGGGCCGGTTCAAGTGGTGGGGGGCAGAGGGGCTGGGGGGTCGGTCAAAGGGGGGTGGCGGGCCGGAGTCGGCCCGTGGGCCGTAGTTTGGTGACCCCTGCTCTAGGATTAGCAGTTAATTTGAAGGTGAAATTAGAGTCAGGTGTTTTCAATCAATGGGATGACAATCAGGTGTGAGTGGGCACCCTGTTTTATTTAAAGAACAGGGATCTATCAAAGTCTGATCTTCACAACACATGTTTGTGGAAGTGTATCATGACACGGACAAAGGAGATTTCTGAGGACCTCAGAGAAAGTGTTGTTGATGCTCATCAGGCTGGAAAAGGTTACAAAACCATCTCTAAAGAGTTTGGACTCCATCAATCCACAGTCAGACAGAATGTGTACAAATGGAGGAAATTCAAGACCATTGTTACCCTCCCCAGGAGTGGTCGACCAACAAAGATCACTCCAAGAGCAAGGCGTGTAATAGTCGACGAGGTCACAAAGAACCCCAGGGTAACTTCTAAGCAACTGAAGGCCTCTCTCACATTGGCTAATGTTAATGTTCATGAGTCCACCATCAGGAGAACACTGAACAACAATGGTGTGCATGGCAGGGTTGCAAGGAGAAAGGCACTGCTCTCCAAAAAGAACATTGCTGCTCGTCTGCAGTTTGCTAAAGATCACTTGGACAAGCCAGAAGGCTATTGGAAAAATGTTTTGTGGATGGACGAGACAAAAATAGAACTTTATGGTTTAAATGAGAAGCATTCTGTTTGGAGAAAGGAAAATGCTGCATTCCAGCATAAGAACCTTATCCCATCTGTGAAACATGGTGGTGGTAGTATCATGGTTTGGGCCTGTTTTGCTGCATCTGGGCCAGGATGGCTTGCCATCATTGATGGAACAATGAATTCTGAATTATACCAGCAAATTCTAAAGGAAAATGTCAGGACATCTGTCCATGAACTGAATCTCAAGAGAAGGTGGGTCATGCAGCAAGACAACGACCCTAAGCACACAAGTTGTTCTACCAAAGAATGGTTAAAGAAGAATAAAGTTAATGTTTTGGAATGGCCAAGTCAAAGTCCTGACCTTAATCCAATCGAAATGTTGTGGAAGGACCTGAAGCGAGCAGTTCATGTGAGGAAACCCACCAACATCCCAGAGTTGAAGCTGTTCTGCACAGAGGAATGGGGTAAAATTCCTCCAAGCCGGTGTGCAGGACTGATCAACAGTTACGGGAAATGTTTAGGTGCAGTTATTGCTGCACAAGGGGGTCATACCAGATACTTAAAGCAAAGGTTCACATTCTTTTGCCACTCACAGATATGTAATATTGGAACATTTTCTTCAATAAATAAATTGCCAAGTATAATATTTTTTGTTTCATTTGTTTAACTGGGTACTCTTTATCTATCTTGAGGACTTGTGTGAAAATCTGATGATGTTTTAGGTCATATTTATGCAGAAATATAGAAAATTCTAAAGAGTTCACAAACTTTCAAGCACCACTCTAACAGCCGTTTTTATTTGTTTTGTAACAGCTAGTTATTAGCACTGAGCTAGTGTGTTTAAATAGAGCTATTATCATGCTAGCTAATGTTTGAGAGTTTAGGAATAAAGCTGTTAGTTAGTCCTGCAAATGTCTTCCTACTTTGAACTGCAATTGTGTGTTGTGTTTCCTGACCTTGGCTGGGATTTTTGCCGGATGGTTTTCGAGAATGAGCCTCTTCAGGTGCTGGATCCATGTTCGCTTGTCCTGTTGAGACTTGGCCTACAAACAGAAGGTAAATGGCATTCATATAAACCTTCAGAATAATTTATCTTGGATATGTACAGTATGTAATATAAAAAAAGTGACCTTACTCCATATATTATATTTGACATACAAGGAATGAATGAAGAAATTCAGTGCTAAGACAACATAAATATAATTTTTTAAAAAAAAGTTAAAAGTTTAAATTAATTGTTAATTATAATATAATTATGTAAAAATCATTGTTATAATTATTGACAAATAAAATTACTAATTTATATAGTTATGAGTTAAAAACTTAAGTCAAAATTTAATTAATTAAAACGAATAACTAAATAAAAAATTAATGCATTTTACTTTCAAATTAACATTCATTTATTGCTTAGGGATGTGCGATAAACTTTAATATAACTATGTACCGAGATTTGTAATTGTCATATGATACACTCGATTATGTTAGTTTAGGTCACATTTACAAATCTAAGAATTGTGTGTGTGTGTGTTTGTGTGTAATTCATAAAATTACTGAAAATTAAGGAATCAGTGATTTCTGACACAAAAATAACTCCATGACCTGGAGTTGGCCTGCAAATGGAACACACCCAGCAAGGCAACCAAAACCAGATGTTTTTTACAAACTTGTAATAAACATTTCATAATGACAAATTTAAAGCCATGCTCATATCAGTTTTGTAGTGTGACAGAGTTCACACTCACAGTGATATTTTAAGCTGTCAAGTTGCAACCTGCAGACCAGCTGTAATAGAGCTGACCTTGGGGTTGGTTTTTGCACGCGCACACACACCCACAGGCATGTTGGGGCTCCTGTGTACAGGGTGTGGTGTTACTGGGCCAAAGTTCAAGGGCCATCCATCAAAACACCTCCCTAAGGCACGACATTCCATTGTGTGTGTGTGTGTGTGTGTGTGTGTGTGTGTGTACCGTACCTGCACAGTGTGCTGCAGTTTGGGGTTCTTATAGTGGAACACACTGAAGCTCAGCGGCTCCTTAGGAATGACCTCAACCAGCATCAGATTACAGCACTGCAAAGAGACAGACATAACATCAGTTACAATCATTCAAGATCTACATCTAAAATATACAGAAGTGTGTGTGTGTGTGTGTCTTACCAGTATGTGTGCTTTGTAGGCATAGGTCTCCTCTCGTTTCTTGGTAATGAGGAGGAGTTTGTCAAAGAGGAAGAGTGTTCTCTCATTCTTGACCCTCTGGACCCGGAACGTTCCCTCCAAAACCAGCTCACCGTAACCAATCAGATCAGGACCCTGCCAGCTCGTCAACAAACTCTGGATCTCCTGATGGAGAAGGAGGGAGACAGACAGAGAGGGGTGTGTGTGTGTGTGTGACAATTTTTACCACAAATTTCACATCCCCAAGTGTTTTATTCACATCACTAAAGTTCATATTCTTGCTTCCATTACAGCAGCTACAAACAGGTGTTCCCTCACCAGCCTCTGGTTTCGTCTCTTGATGTTAATAAGCCACAGTTTGTGTGTGTGTGTGTGTGTGTGTGTTACCTGCAGTCTGACGGTGTTCTCGTGTTTCCTCTTCATATCGTTGATGTGCCAGGCGACCCTCTGCATGGTGTCAATAGCCTCCTGAACCACGGCATGTCTCTCAGAGTCCTTCTCCAGGTGCGTGGCGATCTCCTACACACACACATGACACAAACTTAATAGGATTAATAGGTCTGAATTCAACAGACACATTATGCTGGTTAAGGTTATGAGGACACTGAGTGCGTTTACATGCACATAGAGAAAATCAAATTTCTGCCGTTGCTCGACTGAAATCGAAGTTCTAAATGCCATGGATACACCTTAGCTAGGCTGAAATTGAACTGAACTTGATTTCTCGTAATCGAGCTACACGACCTAGATTATGCGATTTTTGCCGAGCTACTTAGTGCATGTAAACCCTATCGAGCTACGTAGTCGAGCTACTTACTTCAGCACTGCCCCTTCCGGAAGTGACGAGTGACGAGACCACAAGCGGGAAACACAACAGCCTCGGTCGGCATGATAACAGTAGTAGCAAGCAGCAGAAGAGGTCAGGAGGAACAAACGAAGAAAAGAAAATGGCGAGCAGAAACGTGCACTTCTGGAGCAATGAGGAGACAGAGTTCATGCTCATTCAGCTTAAGGAGTTGAATATATTAAAATTCATGGACGGGAGAAAAACGCGCAATGGAGAACACGGAACTGATAACTTTGTTTACACTCTTGAATAGCTCTTCTTCATGATGACAACCGGAAGTGTACCAACACGATGGGGCGTGTAGCGCCACCTGTGGCTCGGGTGCACAATGTACCTCACACAATAGCTCGATTTCCTTATGTGCATGTAGGATTGGATTTCTCTAGCACCCCTGCTGGGACCCTTTGCTCGATTACCGACAGCAGCTCGATTTGGATGTGCATGTAAACGTACTGACTGTTGCTAGGAAACAGACACTTAGCCTAAACTAGCTACAGACTGAGCTAGGTAGCATGTGGTAGTTAAATCCTTTATAAATTCAGACTGAAACTGGAAATGAGACAGAACCATTGGGAATAGCAACATTTTCCTCAGATATGTTGTTAAATTAAAAGAAAAGAACACACAACAGAGAAAATTACACCTAGCGTTAACATTCCATACTGACTGCCATTTTAAGAAACATGAAACATTGTGTCATGACTCATGAATTCACAAAGTATACTTTCATATTTTTTAATATATGAACATTTTTGTAACTTGATTAAAGATAATTCGAAACACTAAAGGAAAACAGCTAGCTAGCTAATAGTTAGGTAAAATAAGGGATTAAAAATGAATCAGGTGGTTAACATTACATCAAAGGGTCATCACAGGACTGGCTAAACATAAACTACCCTGCTAGCTTGCTACTATCCAGTGTTCTAGCCAGTTTAGTTTATCAGGGTGCCATACCCTGCCCTCCAAAACTTGCACCTGCCCTCAAATACCAACACCATCCCCAAATTTATATATGCAGCCTACTCATATAATAAAGTGCGTCTTAATGAGTACTAGCGAATGATGCTGACTTCCAGTGGAATTAACGCATGTTGACCAATCACAACACTCTATTAGCGTTGGTCATAGCCATGGCCTAAAGTTTAGAAAAGCAGCTTTGGGACCAAAAGGTCACAGGTTCAATTCCCTAGACCAGCAAGAATGGCTGAAGTGTCCTTGAGCAAGGCACATAACCCCTAACTGCTCTCCAGGCTGCCCGCTGCTGTGGGTATGTCAGGGTCTCGTTTTACGACACTCTGGATAAGAGTGTGTGCTAAATGCCTGTAATGTATTGCTTTGCTGACCATTTTGTTTTCTTAGCAGAACCCCCTGCTATTTTTAAAAAATAATGTGGGATTATATGCAAACACATTTTATGGAAAATGTTTACAACAATTTCAGTTTTTCCTTCACAAAATTCCAAGATGATATGAAGGTGGGAAAAAATAAAACTTGAGACCCTGTGGTTTTGGCGGGATTCCCTGTCGCGTGCATGCATCCAGGTCACTAACAAAATTAGTTTCAAGTGTTTTTGCTACTTTTTGTTTTAATACTTCAGCTTGGTACTAAAATACTTCTAGTATCTTGCTTTCTTACAATCACAATGATACAACAGAATAAAAGTCCATAACCATTTTGGAAATGCTTGAGGAAAAGTCAGCACTGACGCATCCTTTATCATCTTTCAAACTTTTCCCTTAAATTAGTTTAATGTATTTAAACATTTTTGCACAAATCGACTAATTATTTGAATGTAGAAACCTGTCGGTGGACTTATCAAACCTGTCTGTCTTTGCTATAATGTCAGCATTCAGCATGGTGCATTTTTCTTTAATAATATTCTATTAATCAGGATAGTAATGTTAAATGGAATACAGTTACACTGGGCCTGGTACAAACAGAGATGTTCATTGACAGCAAGGTCTACATTCAGGATTAGTTAGTTTTTTATATAAACTGGTCTGCGCTGCTCTGCGAAATCTTATATTCACCCTGTTTAGAATAAACAATTCAGGTTATTAAATTTATTCTCAGCAGGTCTGCAGCTGAATTCAAGGATTCTTTTGAGAGTAATAAAACTGATAGCAACAAATAGAACAGTAGAGAAATTAATCTTTCGATTACGTTCATTATGTCTTATATTGAATATTGTTAGTTTTTTCTTTTTTATCAGACATCTAATTTTTTAGGTTTGTTTACCTGACATGTTTCGACGTACGACTGTCGTCTTCCTCAGAGTGTCACCGGATGTTATTGGTGACGCATCTTTTATCAGCTGATGTTTCCGAAGGCGTGGCCTTCCTGTCTGGATTGACAGGTCGGTCACGCCTTCTACTGTCAGTTCGGAAACATCAGCTGATAAAAGATGCGTCACCAATAACATCCGGTGACACTCTGAGGAAGACGACAGTCGTACGTCAAAACATGTCAGGTAAACAAACCTAAAAAATTAGATGTCTGATAAAAAAGAAAAAACTAACAAGTAGAGAAATTACATTCTTGAATGTACACATTGTGCAAAACTGTTGCAGAGACAAAACGCCTTTTGTTAGGATTATTAGTCAACTCTGATAAGGTCACTTATAAAATATTTTAATTTTTTTATTTTTTGTCTTCTTTCCATTTTATATTGTGTAGTTTTTATCTGTTGTTTATTTTATCTGTTTTATTCTTGTAAAGTCTCCTTGAGTGTTATGAAAGGTGCTTAGATAGATAGATAGATAGATAGATAGATAGATAGATAGATAGATAGATAGATAGATAGATAGATAGATAGGGTGTCAATCGATTAAAATATTTAATCGCGATTAATTGCATTATTGTCCATAGTTAACTCGCAATTAATAGCACATTTTTTAATCTGTCCTAAATGTACCTTAAAGGGATATTTTTCATGTTTGTGGGGAGTGGGAGTGGACAAATCTGCTTGCTTTATGCAAATGTATGTGGCCAGGTCAGGAAGGATAAGGATGGACGCAGCAAAAATTATTTTCGTGGGTATTTTATTCCCCTACTGCATTTAAAAAATAAAGCAGTGTTAACTTTATAATTTTGAGGGTTCAACACAATTCAGTGTGAACAAAACAATACAGCATTTTCCTCTAGTTCTGGACTTAACTTCCAGCCTCAAACTATGCAATAAAATAAAGAAACTCAGTGATGTGGATTCTGGACAACAATATTGGCCGTCTTTAAATAAAGAAAGTAAAAATGCAAAACTCAAATAAATACAGTTGTTAAGCCACACAGCTCATAAAGATGTTTCCTAGGAAAATGCAGTAACTGACTGGTAAGTATACAGTACATTCATGAGAAAAACTGCATTTATAAACATAACTCATAAATTTCTCAGAATAAAACAAACTCTCGCTCCAGTGTGCAACCTGCACGCTGACGCACACACAGACACACGTCTTCTTTTCTCCCCTCTGGATCATCAAAAGCATATTAAAAAAACACACACACGCACACATTTTATCTAAATAGTCAGACTTCAACAATATAAGTTGATTTTGTACATAAGTGCATTTTATCACAACTTATGCCAACCAGTACTCACTACATTGCTCACTCGCGCTACGTCAGTTCCTGATTTCCCCAAACTACGGGGGAGGGGGCATAGAACATGCATGTGCTAATCGCACGTCAAAAAAAATTAGTGGCATTAAAAGGAATTTGCATTAACTTCGACACCCCTAAATATATATATGTGTGTGTGTGTGTGTGTGTGTGTGTGTGTGTGTGTGTAGTTCTATATAGTATTAATAATACTATAATACTATTATGAAACATTGTATTAAACTGGTTAACTAAAGTTTCAGATTTGTTTACTTTAGTTTACAAAAGTAATTTACCTTGCATACTTGGCCAATTTTGCACAATAGATTCTTTGTTTATAGTGATGTATTAAAAATTGCCCGAGATGCACGAAAAATTGCCCACAACAATCGCTGGCACCCTGCCCTGTTGGAAAACCAGCTGGAACACTGCAATCATTTAAAAAACTGATAATATAAATTAAAGGTAGGTCAGTCATTTGTAAGAAAGACATCAGGGAACAGATCAATAAAACACTGAATTAAGAGTGTGTGTGTGTGTGTGTGTGTGTGTGTGTCATACATGCAGCAGCAGGTGGTACTTGAGGATCCTCTGTACAGGTTTGAGCAGGAACGAGCCGAGAGGCAACGAGTGTTTCGCACACTCCTGACGCTCGCGCAGAAACTTTGCCACTGCCTTATTCCTCATGCACTCGCTGAGGACAGCTACAGACCTGCGCACGCGTGCACACACACACAGACAGAGAGAGAGAGGGAGAGACGGGGGGGTCATGCCTGAAATGTTAATGGCCTGGTTTTACAGCTTATTGGATCTGCTGGACTGCACTGACTCAACACACTTCACTGTGCATGTGTGTGTGTGTGCGCGCGCACACATTCCAGCATCATACACAGGCCCTACATTGTCCAAGTTGGAAATCTGACCTGAGTATGCATGCATGCATGTGTGTGTGTCTGAATAGCTTCTTGTCTGGCCCTTGAAGATTGTCACCCCACACCCTTAAACAGCTGGTGACCCCAAGGAGGATCACACAGCATGCGCGCGTGCACACACACACACACACACACACACACACACCCCTTTCTGAACTGCTGCTCATGTTGCATTGGAACATACTCAGGGGAAAGCACTATCCACCCTCTTCCTCATACACAAGCTCACAGATGCCCATGACTGGCTAGCGTCACTGTGATTGACAGGGAAGAGAGAGTAAGCCCCTCCCCACCCAGAGAACACGGACAATTTTACACTCTTGGGTGGATGATGCAGCACAACAAATAATTTTTGAATATAAATGTCTTAAATAAAAATTAATAACAAACAAAGGTATTTTTATTTAGTAAATATCATGCATCATAGAAACACCTTTGAGAATCATGATATTATAGTTTTGTCACATCACCCAGACCTACTTTCACATCCGTCCTTCTGTGATTGCCCCCCCTACTGGGAATTTTATTCATGTTTGGTCTGACTACTACTTTAGCTACAAAAGCAGAAAATTATATTTTTAACACACGCACACACACACACACACACACACACACAGATCTTATGTCTTATTTTTGTACCCAGGTTATAATCTTGAAAACAGCAGCTCCGGGGCATAAGATAAATAACGACCATTCAGTCCTACTGAGCTCTAATCTTACATTTACTGTCACACACACACACACACACACACACACACACACACACACACACACACACACACACACACACAGAGGCTCATGTTCCATGTATGAGAGAGAGAATAATAGAATGAAAGACACCTGTACACACAATCACATGCCACCAAAGGTCATCAGGAGGTCAGCCACCGTTGTACACATAGGTGTGTGTGTGTGTGTGTGTGTGTGTGTGTGTGTGTGTGTGTAGGGTTTATGCCTTACCTTGGATAATTAGTGCAGTACTGTGTATAAATATGAAATTCTTCACTCTGAAAGACAGAAACAACAATCATTACACACACACACACACACACACTTCTGGTAAAGTTTTAAGTTTCAAAGGATGGACAAGAAAGAGTGGGCAAGAGACACTGTGAATGAAGGAGAGAGTGAGTTAAGTGTAGAGAAGTGTGAGAAGTGTGTATGTGTGTGTGTGTGTGTTCATTTCACTTGCTCCACAATTATCATCAAACTGTCAGTGGAAAAATACAGAGCATCAAGTATCAAAGCTCTCCTCTGTTTCTCTCACTCCCTTTCTGTCTGTTCGTCTCTCTCAGTCCCTGTCTATTTCTTTTAGTCAGTCTCTCTCTCAACTTGTCTCTGATCCCAAATTTCCCCATCTTACACACACACACACACACACACGAAAAGATGTAAATTGAAGAGCACTGATCTCCAAATGCCTGGAAACCACACATCAGCTTCAAACACAACCAGATGTGTACGTAAGCATGTGTCTCCTCTGTGTGGTTCACTGTATTTATAGACATGAAGTACACACACACACACACACACACACACACACACACACACACACACACACACATCTCTAATTAAAAACTGAAGTAATCAGCAGTTTCAGTCCTGCAGAGCACAAACATTTGTTTAAAGTAAAAAACAAGTGATTTTCTGTGCCCTGGTCCATATGGCTGACATGCTCACATTGTGTTAACACAGTTATTGTTCAAGTTATCATTAACATTGTGACAGTTAATATTGTAAATGCAGTTTACAACAGCTGTAATAAAATTTGCTTCAGAAAGTCTCAACACACAGTGTAGTCTGAACAGATGGGAGTGTGTTATGTACACCGTCATTCTGCAGTTACATTAATGAGAAAACCAAACGTCAATCCTGAAACCGAGGAAAACATGAAACCTGGCATACAGGACTTTCAGTTTTAAAACACACAATTCACGGGCATGTGTGTGAGCATGCGCACGAGAGAGAGAGAGAGAGAGAGAGAGAGAGAGAGAGAGAGAGAGAGAGAGATCTTATTAACGCAGTGAAAGTTCCTGATTCAGTATTTAGAGGCCCATTTTCTCTTGACCAAAGGGCAGGTTTACACACACAAACACAAAACACCCCTTTGTTATTATTAACGTAATTTTATAAATGGACCCACAAATAAAAATTAGATCTAAATTTAAGTATTAATTTGAATTAAATGGTGCAAATCGTGTGTGTGTGTGTGTGTGTGTGTGTGTTGTAGCAAAACAGACAGGCTGAAACAGGCAGCAGAGAGGGAGACAGACACAAGGAGAGAAAGACAGGCAAGGAAACACAGAAAGAGAGAGAGAGATTTACCTTCACTACAAAACACTGCGCGATGGCCACCGGGTCTGCATTGCATTTTTCCAAATCATGCAAGAGATCCCTACACACACACACACACACACACACACACAATCAAAAAGACTTTGACAGACTTTGAATTTTATTGAAAATTTCATGCAGGTTTTACAAAAATTTTAGAAAAGCTATTTTTCTTCAGACTTGCACACACACACGTTGCTGAATGCCAGTTAGCTGTAAATTCATGCATGTACTCAGCACAGCTGATCTGGACTTGCTCATGGCCACAAAACTCACAGAGCTAAAACGATGACTCAGTGGAGGGGTGGGTAGAGAAACCTCTCTCAGTGGTCCAAGTTATTTTAACTCACATTTAAGCCAATAAAAATATCAATTGCTTGGCATTAAGCAAGAGCACCTGAAAGACTAAAACCTGGAGCCGAATTACGGAAAAGGAAAATTAATGATACATTAATGGCATACACTACCGTTCAAAAGTTTGGGGTCACTTTGAAATTTCCTTATTTTTGAAAGAAAAGCACTGTTCTTTTTTCAATGAAGATCACTTTAAACTAATCAGAAATCCACTCTATACATTGCTAATGTGGTAAATGACTATTCTAGCTGCAAATGTGTGGTTTTTGGTGCAATATCTCCATAGGTGTATAGAGGCCCATTTCCAGCAACTCTCACTCCAGTGTTCTAATGGTACAATGTGTTTGCTCATTGCCTCAGAAGGCTAATGGATGATTAGAAAACCCTTGTACAATCATGTTAGCACAGCTGAAAACAGTTTAGCTCTTTAGAGAAGCTATAAAACTGACCTTCCTTTGAGCAGATTGGGTTTCTGCAGCATCACATTTGTGGGGTCGATTAAATGCTCAAAATGGCCAGAAAAATGTCTTGACTATATTTTCTATTCATTTTACAACTTATGGTGGTAAATAAAAGTGTGACTTTTCATGGAAAACACAAAATTGTCTGGGTGACCCCAAACTTTTGAACGGTAGTGTATTACAAGCAGTAATAACAGGACTCTGTACATGTATAAGAGCTTCATTGTGTTTAACCTTCAGTACAGAACACCACACACTAATACCACTGTGCATTGTTTAAAACTACTTCCTGCTATTGTGTGTGGTGTGTGTGTGTGTGTGTGTGTGTGTGTGTGAGAGTGAGAGAGAGAGTGCAGTCACAGCTGCATGAGTGAAATATGTAGCCCTAGCTGGTGATGCCTATAAAATTGGCGCACACACACACACACACACACACACACACACACACACACACACACACTAATATGTTACTATATCTGCAAATGCCATTTGTTTTTTTTTTTGTTTTGTGTGTGTGTGTGTGTGTGTGTGTGTGTGTGTGTGGTGTCGCTTTACTGGAGCAGTAAAGAGAGACTGTGATTGAGAGATGTAAAATGACCGACTCTCTGTTTTCAAAACCTCTATAACACACACACACACACACACACACACACACACACACACACACACACCAACCTCAGGCTTCACATACTTTTACTTCCATATCATGCTATAAACAGTTTCATATGCGTGCACGCATTTTACCTATTGAAACAGTAGATTTCCCGGATGTTTCCAAACAGTGAATTCCTGTCCTCCAACCCCAACATGGGACGAGCCTGATTACTGATACACTCCAAATAATCCTGAGAGACAGAGATAAGGGTTATCAGAGATAAAGTTGTTTACTGTATTATCAATCTTTGCTAAACACACACACACACACACACACACACACACACACATCTGGCTTGTCAAAGACTTCCTGTCAGCTGAGAGGTCGAAGGTTATAAGCCACAGGTGTTGTATGTATTGGTGTGTGTTATTCAGAGTGTGGTTCATGGCCTCAGGTGAGCTCACACCCAGATACACACACACACACACACACACACACACACACACCTGTTACAGGTGAATGCATTGCAATTTCGGCAAATGTTTGTGTCCTTCCTGTATACGTGTGTGTGTGTGTGTGTGTGTGTGTGTGTGTGTGTGTGTGTGTGTATGTGTGTGTGTGTGTGTGTGTGTGTGTGTGTGTACGTGTGCAATACAAATACTTTCTACACTATTAATTTCTCTCTTTCACTTACAGCCACGCCACACACACACACACACACACACACTGAGATAAAGTGTAACTTTTCTCCTGCTCTTGTTTTCCTAACCCATTTTCCTCTCAATTATCACTTCACTCCATCCATCCTGTTCTCCCACTCTTTCATCCCTCACTCCCTCTCTCCTCAGTGGAGCCATCCATCAACCTCATTCTGTCAGTGTGTGTGTGTGTGTTTGGTGGAAGGGTGTTCCTGTTACAAAATGTTTCTTTTCTCACTTTAGAAAGAGAGAAAGGGGGAGGAAGTGCTTCGTTTATCCTTCTTGTGGGTCATGACCTGTATATGTGCACTCACTTACACTTGACAGTCTTTCAGGTACACATAGGCAGTAACTAATAAATTGAAAACTGTGCACGCACACACACCTTAAATCACACTAAGCACACACTCCAATCAGAAATCACCTCAGTAACCCCTGCAATAACCCCTCCCTCCCTCCCTCCCTCCCTCCCTCCCTCACCTGGACAATGCTCTGCAGGTCCTGAACATACGTTCTCTCCGTTTCCAGAATCTCCTGCACCACATGGTCCACGTAGGCCACTTTACGCTCCTCATCCTGACTGGGTGGTGCAGATGGCTCCACCTCCTCTAGCTGACGGGCAGGGATGAGCTCCAGTCGGATCGCCCCAGAGTCTCGGTCTCGCTCAGGGGCGGAGCCTAACACAGCTGAGCAGTGGCTGTCCCGTGATGAAGAGGCAGAGGAGGACGTGGAGGTGTAGCTGACAGGCCGCTCGTTGCACTGGGCGGAATCCATGCTGTGGGAGGAGCAGTGTCTGAGGGCGGGGTTTCGAAAGGTCCCTTGGCTTAGCACCACCCCTTCGAGAACAGGGACCTCTGGCAATGGGGGTAAGACATCAGTGGAGAACAGGAACTCTTCTGAAACAGAATTAAAAGGTCATCATCAGTCCACTGTGGATGTGTCCCAAATCCCACACCCTATTCACACATGAACATCATTCCACTATGGGCGTGTCCCAAACTACAAGCTATCTTTATAAAAATATATTCTTTGTGCCCTGTGATGACCTGGTGACTTGTCCAGGGTGTACCCCGCCTTTCGCCCGTAGTCAGCTGGGATAGGCTCCAGCTCGCCTGCGACCCTGTAGAAGGATAAAGCGGCTAGAGATAATGAGATGAGATGAGATATTCATTGTATATATCTCAGCTGTTAAATGAGTGTGTTCATGTATGAAAGCTCTGTTATGCCCTTCAGGTGCCTCACAGTCTCAACTTTCCTGATTTCTACAGACAAATGAGCAAAACACACACACACACACACACACACACACACACACACACACACACACACACACACACACACCCTAGGCTGAAAGAGAGGGTTTAATGGTCAGATTAACAGTGTAATGGAGACGTTTCACTCTGAGAAAGAGACCTCTGTGTGTGTGTGTTCAGTATAATCTGCAAACATTCAAATAAATTACACACAGTTTGACTAAGAAAACATCATTCATCTCACACTGTCTGTCTGTCCGTCCATCCAAACACTCATTTATCAGTTAATATAGTTCATAATTTCAGACTAGAGTCCATCTGACATGCTTTGCAAAGTATTGGCACCCCAGGACCTCAACAGGCATAACTAACTAAACAGCCAATCAGGAACTGATCCTGATGGAGGCCACAGGACGATTAACACACACAGGTCATGGAAAGAAAACAAGCTACACCATGACCAACAAGGCAGGAGTGTGTAGGAGAGGAAGAAGGGGAGGGGGGGGGGGGGGAAATAGCGCGTGCGCACACACACATGTGGTTGAGCTTCAAAAGCCACATGGACTTGTTCAGACTCAGGTAATTTTAAACCCCACACACTGTAGGTGTGCCTGTGTGAGTGACTGAGAGAGATCATGTTCACTCTGATCTTTACAAACCAAAACAATTAGAGCTCTAAGCCTCAGCTTTATTTCTCAGAGTATGTGTATATTAATGTTAAAACTGCTGCACTCTGTAGTATGCACAGATACAAACCCTAAACACTTATTTTACACACACACACACACACACACACACACACACACACACACACACACACACACACAGCAGTAAAACACACAAATAAATCAGAGAACTACAAAAAAAATTATATATACTGTGTGTGGGTGGGTGTGTATACCGTATATCAGCCAGACATGTACCATTGATCTATATGGTTTACTGCAATATTCAATATTCGGATTATTGTTTGAAGTGATTTCCATGATTACATTAAGCTAGTTTATGTTAACATGTGAACAGTAGTGTGTGTGTGTGTGCGCACGCGTGCACACTGTAAAAAATGATTTGTTGTTTTAACTTAAAAAAGTTAGTGCAAGGGCTGCCTTAAGGGCTGCCTTAAAATTTTGAGTTCACTGAAATTAATATAGTAAGTTCACAACAATTTAACTTACTATGTGAATTCCAGTGAACTCAAAATTTTAAGGCAGCCCTTGCACTAACTTTTTTAAGTTAAAACAACAAATATTTTTTTACAGTGCATACACCTTGCTAATTAGCTCAAGTTTTGTTATAGACATCTATAACTATTTAAAAAGCCATACTGTGTTTGTATATTAGCTAAGAAGCTAGCAAGCTACTGTCAGTGAATATTACGTAGCATGCCAAGATTATTTTTTGTGGCTAACCAGATGTTATTAGCTAGCTCAGTAACGAAGACAATCACCTCGCAAGCAGTGTGTGTAATTTGCAAACTAGCTCTTGTTTGTCAATTAAGTAGCTGCATTAGTTATCTTCTTTTCCACTACAAGATTAAAATGTCATCCTAGTGTGTAAGCTAAGAAGCAAGCAATTGTGCGTAAACAACATGCGGCATGCGAGCAGCATCCAGAATGACAACCATTCCAAAACAGCTGGAAGTAGTAATGCCAGTATCAAACTACACTAATTCAGCCCGATTTTGATACAATTTTGTCGTGGCCAACAAATTTCAAGCATTAGGCCTGTATATGTAATGTTGGAAATGATGAACAGTCCTTGTAGTGTTACATAATCGAAGAATAGCGATGTGGATCTAGGGCACCCCATAACACCCCGACGAGTACGTCAGAATTTTTTGCATTTTCTCAGCTTGTTTGACAACTCCTACAATGTGTTCCTTGATAGCCATGATTGACAATTTGATGCTCCTTTCCAATGACACACAAGGATATGAACGATTGGTCACGGTCAAACTTGGTCAGGAAACTGGCAACATGACAAAACACGGCAAGAGCTTATGGCACTATGACTGCCTAATCTGACATGGTGATCTACTGGTCTAAGACAAAAATGTTGTGACGTCTCATCCTGGCATAAAGTTTACAAATACAACAGGATGATATCAGACAATAAATAGCAAGTGAATTATTGTGATAATTTATTTCAACGTCCCATTTTCCTACTAAAATGATGTCTCTTTCTGCTCATGAGTCAGAAGTCATCGTCATGGTTACAGCTAGCTAGCTAATGTAACACCTTCTGACAGACATTGTAGGTTGGACAGACAGCAAGCTACGTCAGCTGGTTTGCACTTCGCTGCAAAAAGCTCCATTAGCTAAAACACAAATGAGCAATTGTGAAAGAACATCACACAGCATGTGATCATGCAACATAAGTAGTAGATACGCTTCGTAATAACATCAGATGTTTTTATTTGTTTTTTTATTGTCTCTGTTGCTCAGGTTAGTTTAACATCATAAAACAACATTTTTTATTGTTTATTTATAAAAATAAGTTGAATAATATTATGAGCCAACTAATCAGAGTATTAGCTAAAGTCCAGGTATCTGAAAAACAAAATTCAGTAATAGCTTTAATCCAATTAATGACATCACAGTGTACATGATCATGTGTTTGATCGGATAACTGCTGCAATCAGACAGACAATGAACATATTACTAGTGATACAGTGTGTTATGGGTTAGGTTTATACAGCAAATACAAAGCTGTGTATGTATGTATGTATAGTATGTATGTATGTATGTGTGTGTGTGTGTTACTTTCTGACACAGAGAAATAAAAGGATGAAGAGATAAAAGAAAATGTAGCTGCTCCATTTTACCTCTCCATCACACGTTCCAATCCCAACACTTTTTATTATCCGTTTTCTTTATTTCTGCTCATTTTCTCTCATTTATATTTCTTTCTCTTCTTGCTTCAGTCTTTAATTTCATTTTTTGAATCTTTTTGTTCTTTTTCTCTCTCCTCTTCTTCTTTCTTCCTCTCATAGTCCTCTCCTTTCTTTTCTCTGTAGCTTTTTATCCATCACTTTTCTTTTCAATTTTTTATTATTGTCATGCTCCCTCCATCACGTTAAGCTTGGATGTGCCATATCTTCTTTCATAAAACTAAAATTATTTTTAAAAAGTGTTAATTATTGTATTCCTCAGGTTATTTTCTCGACGCTTTAGCAGCACATCAGTTTGTACAATCACATCACTGACAAACTCAAACCTGCTGAGTGAAGAACATCAGACACTTTCTGTCTCTCGCTTATTGTTCTTTTGTCTTTTTTCTCTACAACCACATATCAGGACATTATACACATCAAACGAGTCCAACACACACACACACACACACACACACACACACACACACACACACACACACACACACACACACACACAGAGATTTCTTTTAAAGGGGCATTACGTAAGAGGTCAAAGAGGTCAAAAATTGGTCACTAAACAGTAAGTAGGCAGAGATGAATAAAATAGAATTTTTTTTGAACTCCTTGAGCCCACCCTATATTAGCCACCATGTAGAGAAAGCTCCGCCTCCATAACCTGTGTTGTTTCAATAGAGTTAGCATTAGCAAGGACTCTCATGACATCACTTTCAGTAGCACTCAGAAAATCAAGCTGTAAACTCTAAACACACAATTCAACTCAATCCCTTATGAGGATGTTTACAGGCGCATACGTTCTGACGTTTTTCTTTGTAATAAAAAATGGAAGGTTATGTAAAGTCTGTTATTCAAACAGATCAATTTTACACAGTTGGCCCTCATTTATGTAATAAACGTACGACAGAAAACTGGGTGGATGGTCATTTCCACACAAAGCTCAGCATTTATGTATCAATGTGGACGTAAAGAGGCGATGATCAAATCTCACATCAAGCCTCATCTCATGTACGGAAGTTTTCGAGTCCGCGTGAATGTTTGGGGCAGTATGGTAAACATGGCTGAGTGAACAATTGTTATTGGACAATATTTTCTGACTGGTATCTCAGCATATGCAACCACATATTCATCACTTAAAATAGGTGGCGTATGGCAAAATATATTTTGTAAAGACCTACAATGACTGTCGTACATCCCTAACATGGGATAAACAGGCATTGTCAAATTGTTTGCAATTTACAGGGTTAACAGTTTTTTGGCACAAGATTAATTTCTCTTTCATTTGAAGAAAACTTACTTGTTAGGCTACTGGTAACATCATTACAAGCAAGTAACATGAAGCAATTAAAAGCAATGTGGATTCTAACTGATGTGCAATGTGATAGATTAGACGCTTATTCAGTGACCGATTTAAACAAGAGCTTTGCCAGTAATTGAATCTCAGCAATGGCGCATCTGGCTCTGTTAGAAGACCTCTACACATCTGTAAAACAACAGTTTTGTTTTGTTTTTTATTGGAGAGTCTCGTCTCATCTTCTTCCGCTTATCTGGGGCTGGGTCGCGGAGGCAGCAGTCTGAGCATGGAAGCCCAAACTTCCCTTTCCCCAGACACCTCGGCCAGCTCCTCGGGAAGAACACCGAGGCGTTCCCAGGCCAGCTGAGAGACATAGTCCCTCCAGCGTGTCCTGGGTCTTCCCCGGGGCCTCCTCCCGGGGGAACATGCCTGGAACACCTCCCCAGGGAGGCATCCAGGAGGCATCCAAAAGAGATGCCCAAGCCACCTCAGCTGATTCCTCTCGATGTAGAGGAGCAGTGGCTCTACTCCGAGCTCCTCCCGAGTGACTGTGCTCCTCACCCTATCTCTAAGGGAGCACCCAGCCACCCTGCAAAGGAAACTCATTTCGGCCGCTTGTATCCGCGATCTTGTTCTTTCGGTCATTACCCAAAGCTCATGACCATACCGGTAGGTGAGACTTGGAACGTAGATCGACCGGTAAATTGAGAGCTTTGCCTTTTGGCTCAGCTCCTTCTTCACCACGACGGACCGGTAAAGCGACCGCATCACTGCGGAAGCCGCACCAATCCGCCTGTCAATCTCACGCTCTATCCTTCCCTCACTCGTGAACAAGATCCCGAGACGCTTAAACTCCTCCACTTGAGGCAGGACTTCTCCACCAACCTGGAGAGTGACAAGTAGCTATTAAGTTGCTTTCGACTCTGAAGGTAGCTAGGGTTGTCATGGTGTGGCAGCATGGAGGGGTGGAGGGGACACATTTTTTTCCTCTCTCTCTCTCTCTCTCTCTCTCTCTCTCTCTCATTTTCGGTTGCAAGTTTGAGATCCAACCATTTTTTCCTTCACCTACATGTAAAGATTTGCATTACAAGCTATTATATTGCTATTATATACAGCACATTGGCAATGGTCTAAGGGTTGTTTTACAATCAGGGTACAAAGTTTGTGTCACAGGGGTCCAAAATTCAAATTAAAAAAAAAAACATCAAATCTGCACTTTTGGAAATTAATACACATATGAACATAGGCATGTGTAATAGTTTGTATTATAACAAGATTAAGTGTAACTTTAAGCAGGGCTGAGAGAAACAAATTAAGTGATTCTCGGAGAGGACATTTTTTTTTGACAATTCAGAATCCACTACTTCCATAGTGCTTTTAAATATAAGGCTGTAAACTTTGTGTTAGTTGTCTCTAATATTTATGTCCCAATATCTTGACCACATTTTAGGATGAAAATAATCATTTTAGATATGTTATTTTATATTGAAAAATTAGCTGTCTCGGAGAGGACTTTTTTTTGACACAATTACATACTAATTTGATCAAAATAGTCTGAAAACTTACTGGCATTCAACGTTAAAACTTAACTATGTTTCCAATGAAATGGAACCAAATATTTGTTTTATGGTATAAAGAATGATTTAAGTGCATCCCTTTTGGAGCTACCTGTGGTCAAAAAAGCACTTTTTCTAAACGACACGAGTAATTTTGCTAAATATGACATATATTGCCATACATTCACCAAAAATAACGTTATCACCAATTTTTTTTTGCATGGTGCATAGAGCTATCACAGGGCTACAATAAACAACCAAGTTTATTTAGTCAAGCCTTTTGATATTGAAGATAATAAGTGTTAAATGTGATTTTTAGCTTGCGCACCCTGATTGTAAAACAACCCATAATACAATGGCCTATTACTTTCTGTTACTGGCAGGAAAATAGAATGAGCAAATGTACATTGACTGTTAATAGCCTTTTAATAATTGGTTCAATAGGCTAGGGGGGAAAAAACAAAAACAAACAAACAAAAAAAAAACCCTGTGCTTTTACAAACCTGAATGCACTGACTGGACTCAAGCACTCCATGTTGTCATGGTAACAGAACAGCACACGCGTAAGGTGTACCGCTCACCATCATATGGCCAATCATTCCAGCACAATACAGTTCCTTTTAGTGATTCAGTACATTACGTTCATTATTATTTATCTATCGCTCACATTCTCGTTCTTCATACTTATTTGCTAAAATGGGATGCTGTATTAAAGTCCCGCCCACCCAAGTAAAGTCTATAGTAGGGATGTTAACCGATGACCGTTTGACCGGTGGTTTACTGAATCAACGTCAACCGGTTAATTTTTTTGGGCTGTCGGTTAAAAAAAAAATCAATCGTTTTGAAGCTGCCGATTTTGGAGCGGACAGCTGACAAATCAGAAACACCCATTCAGTCATGTCCCGCCCCAGTTAAAGACAGCTGACAAATCACAAACACCCATTCAGTCATGTCCCGCCCAGCTGCCACTCGGTGAAAGAAAAGTGTAGACACCGGCTTTTTTAGCTTACAAATTACTATTGTTTTTTTTTTAATTATTAGAAGGCACATGGAGTTTAGTCCTGCCTTGGCCAGTGCATTCTGAAAGTATGTTTCGGTCTGTAGCCAACAATGCATGTTATTGCAGATCATACTGTATCTCTCCACACAAACTAAAGGCGCAGATGCCGACTTTTTTTTTTTTTTAATCGCGCAGATCCGTTTGTTTGTTTGTTTGTTTGTTTTTTTGGGGGGAGTTGGAGTGTCCGATTGTAATTTCAAGG
Source organism: Neoarius graeffei (assembly GCF_027579695.1). Classification (NCBI taxonomy): domain Eukaryota; kingdom Metazoa; phylum Chordata; class Actinopteri; order Siluriformes; family Ariidae; genus Neoarius; species Neoarius graeffei. The sequence goes on from NC_083581.1 coordinate 44,919,698, forward strand.
TGGATTCTGTATTAAAATTACTAAATAGGCGGGTGCCGTTGCAGTCCATGAGGCGTGGGGGGTGTGAAAGGAGGGCAGTGGATCGGGGGGCTGCGCGCGTTTGCGCGGAAGCTGCGCAATCAGTAGATCACAATGCGCACATTAAATTTTGCGCAGGCGCGCGGCTTTCTGATTTGCTGTTTTCTTCTCGTGCTTGTACTTCCTGTGTTTCGTGGACTGTGGCAGCATTTGCTTATATGCAGAATTTGCTTTGATGAAGTTGTGGTCGGACGCTCCAACGCCCCCCCTTGGGAAAGGAAGGTCGGATCTGCGCGATTCAGCCGTGGAGAGGGCGGCATCCGCCAAAAGGCGCGCCGTTTGCATCCCTGTAATAATTCCAATTCTAGAATTTTAAACTCATAGGTTAACCGACTTTAACCGGCTAATGAGGCTCGGTGGTCGGTCAAGATTTTTTTTAGTTTTCGCCATCCCTAGTCTATAGCTGAATCTGAATACTCAGTATACACTAACGTGGGTTAAGTACCTACTACCCGACTGTTACTGTATGTTCTGGTACATTTGTATGCTGTGGATGTAGTAGATCATCTGGGCAGCGTTTGACTATTAAATGCCAACTGATTATTTGGACCATTGACCTGGATTAATCAAGTTTATTGAGTCAGACACCCTACGGATTATGACGTGCTGCTTTTTGTATACTCTGTAGTAAGGCAGTATGAGTATTCGGGTGCAGCCGATGTGATGGAAACACTGCGTAAATGATGATGCAGTGATACTGCAATGGAACTATTTCACCTACATAATCTGAATACTCACACTGCATCACTGTAAAGCAACCGGCCACAGATTCAAAACAACAAGGAAAGAAAACATCAGCAGATATGGCTGGAAACTGGACTGAATTATACATCATATCCAGCCTCACATTTTACACGTCTCACAGAGGTTTACGCTCCGTGGTGGCTTATTAAATACAGTCAGGTGGGAATACACAACACCCGTTACTTTACTGTTATTAACGACTGAGTGGGAATGAAAATTTGTCATCAGTAATGTTTTTACCTGATACATTAACAGGTTTCATATGTGAAAGCGGCTAAATTCTGTGTCCAGCTTCATCCTCTATTCATCACTAGTAGTAAATGACTCCATCTTGGAAAAGTGCTGCTGGTGTACATCCTGTTTTTTTTTTTTTGGCATTTCCTTCAAGTTTTTTCAAACCACAGACCGATATTGTTTCTGTTCATAGGAGAATTATGTGGCTGAGCTGCAAGTTTGCTGATTTCAGATTGAGTTTATAAAATGACAGACTTATGTAAACACAAACAAGCTTTACTGGACCATAAAAGACTTTTCCAAGCCATGTAATGCACTCATGCTGAGGTAAGAAATAATAATAAAAAAAAAATAAATGAATAAAAAAATAATATATATGACTGTACTTTCAACCTACTTTAATTTCTCAACATGACAGAGAGAGAGAGAGGGAGGTGAGGCGGATCCTGTGACTCGATCAAAGTCCACCATCTTTAAGGAAGTATTAATTCTTTGAATATGCTCAGGGCAATCGAGGACAGAGGAGACAGAGTATTTAAAGAGAGACAGCCTTTCAATTTCAGAAAATCGGTGAAACTTAGTTCGCTCTGAAATTTCATCATTGTGATATATGTTTATTTCTGTAATATCTCACAAAATATCAGGCCATTCTGTGGCTGGGAAGTTATTTGAAGGGATTCCCGAGCAAATAATGTGCATGAAATCACTCACTTCGCGCAGTCAAGCAGACAGAGGAAGTCCATGTGCGCATGCGAAGGTTTACGTTGACTGACAGTTACATCATTCTGTCGCTAAACGAACAGCTGATCACACTGAGGTGCTCGCTGACCGCCAATATTTATTAGTTTGGTCCTGCGTTTCCTTTCCTTTGCAACATAACGTCTTTTCTTCTCGCTTTCCGTTACTGTAGTCGGTCTTTCACGTTTCATTCGCACACTCACATCCTCCATTTTCCTCTCCTGTTTCAAGTTTGTATCCCACAATGCCTTGCACGAACAGGGAAAGCCCACCACGTTACATAAAAGGGTTACATAAAGCACTATTTACAACCAAAACAAGACAACACAGAGCACACCAAAACTCCAAAGCGGCCGTCCGTGGCGCCATCTTGAAGAGTGATTTGATTTTTGCCTGCTTCACCGTGACCCAATTCAAGATACTACATGATGCATGACGTAGTATCTTGAATTGGGTCATGGTGAAGCAGGAAAAAATAGTGGAGAATTTAGGGCCACGTGGGCCTAAATTCATCAATTGTTCCATTAAAAAATAATAATAATAAAATTGGAAGTCTGTGATTCAAATTCAGTAGCTTTCGGTCCACTAAACAAAAATAATTGGGTGTCAGGGAAAATTCTTTTTATGATCTACACTTGAAAAATCTGAAAGGCAGTCTACCTTTAAACTGAGGATACACACTTGCTGCCTGCTACATCACCCATGAGGAGGACAGATCACAAAAGATACACAAAATGAATAATATTTACTAACTAAATGTGTATTCAAGAAACAAATGAGTCTTATTTATCAAGCTTGATATAAACAGATTTAAATTGTTAATACAAGCTTTTACACAAGAAATTTCCTATTCATGAAAAATCCCGTAAATTCAGAAAAACATTTGTATCCTACTCATGCTCCTGAGTGTGCACAAGTTTACACATAACAAAACTAACTAACATGATTTCAAATCATACCATTAGTATACAACCCCGATTCCAAAAAAGTTGGGACAAAGTACAAATTGTAAATAAAAACGGAATGCAATGATGTGTAAGTTTCAAAATTCCATATTTTATTTGGATAGAACATATATGACATATCAAATGTTTAAACTGAGAAAATGCATAATTTAAAGAGAAAAATTAGGTGATTTTAAATTTCATGACAACAACACATCTCAAAAAAGTTGGGACAAGGCCATGTTTACCACTGTGAGACATCCCCTTTTCTCTTTACAACAGTCTGTAAACGTCTGGGGACTGAGGAGACAAGTTGCTCAAGTTTAGGGATAGGAATGTTAACCCATTCTTGTCTAATGTAGGATTCTAGTTGCTCAACTGTCTTAGGTCTTTTTTGTCGTATCTTCCGTTTTATGATGCGCCAAATGTTTTCTATGGGTGAAAGATCTGGACTGCAGGCTGGCCAGTTCAGTACCCGGACCCTTCTTCTACGCAGCCATGATGCTGTAATTGATGCAGTATGTGGTTTGGCATTGTCATGTTGGAAAATGCAAGGTCTTCCCTGAAAGAGACGTCGTCTGGATGGGAGCATATGTTGCTCTAGAACCTGGATATACCTTTCAGCATTGATGGTGTCTTTCCAGATGTGTAAGCTGCCCATGCCACACGCACTAATGCAACCCCATACCATCAGAGATGCAGGCTTCTGAACTGAGCGCTGATAACAACTCGGTCGTCCTTCTCCTCTTTAGTCCGAATGACATGGCGTCCCTGATTTCCATAAAGAACTTCAAATTTTGATTTGTCTGACCACAGAGCAGTTTTCCACTTTGCCACAGTCCATTTTAAATGAGCCTTGGCCCAGAGAAGACGTCTGCGCTTCTGGATCATGTTTAGATACGGCTTCTTCTTTGAACTATAGTTTTCGCTGGCAACGGCGGATGGCACGGTGAATTGTGTTCACAGATAATGTTCTCTGGAAATATTCCTGAGCCCATTTTGTGATTTCCAATACAGAAGCATGCCTGTATGTGATGCAGTGCTGTCTAAGGGCCCAAAGATCACGGGCACCCAGTATGGTTTTCCAGCCTTGACCCTTACGCACAGAGATTCTTTCAGATTCTCTGAATCTTTTGATGATATTATGCACTGTAGATGATGATATGTTCAAACTCTTTGCAATTTTACACTGTCGAACTCCTTTCTGATATTGCTCCACTATTTGTCGGTGCAGAATTAGGGGGATTGGTGATCCTCTTCCCATCTTTACTTCTGAGAGCCGCTGCCACTCCAAGATGCTCTTTTTATACCCAGTCATGTTAATGACCTATTGCCAATTGACCTAATGAGTTGCAATTTGGTCCTCCAGCTGTTCCTTTTTTGTACCTTTAACTTTTCCAGCCTCTTATTGCCCCTGTCCCAACTTTTTTGAGATGATTTGCTGTCATGAAATTTCAAATGAGCCAATATTTGGCATGAAATTTCAAAATGTCTCACTTTCAACATTTGATATGTTGTCTATGTTCTATTGTGAATACAATACCAGTTTTTGAGATTTGTAAATTATTGCATTCCGTTTTTATTTACAATTTGTACTTTGTCTCAACTTTTTTGGAATCGGGGTTGTAGATTATTCCACTTTTATATCTGGAATATACTGTGGAGTTTCAATTGTTTATTTTGATTATGTTTACAGCAGACGCCCTTATCCAGAGAAACCTGTAGAAGAGCTTTGGAGTCTCCATCAAAAACACATCCAGGTCGGGGACCAAGAGCACCATCAAGAACATTTAATGAAAATCAGTCATTTAGAAAAAAAAAAGAAACAAACAAAGAAACAAAGAGAGCCAACACAAACACATAAGTTAATACAAATAAAAGTAATTATGAAATTATAATAAAAGAATGACACTACATGTAGGCATATCAGATGCTCACTGGCTGTGCCGTGAAAATTGTGCATGCAGATGCTCATCCGAGTTTCCAAATCTGTCATTGCTTAACTCTTGAATATTTTCTATCATGCATACTATCATTAAAAAGCTTATAATTTCTGCTTCCCAAAGAAATTTCTCTCATTAAGACCTGTTCCAGGGATGAGAGTGGGTGCTGATGAAAAAAGCAGAAAATCTGTAATAAGGGGGGTCCGGGGGGACCCCCTCCACGAGGGTTCTCCACGAGGGGTTTTAGAGGTGTGGGCCGCCCCTCTTTCTGTGATTCCCGTCCCCGTTTAATTTCTGCCGCCCATTTACAAATGGAAGAGACGTCCCTTTGTTTTCTTTGTGACAGATAGCCTTTCTCTGTTGGAGTACCGACAACGCGACAACACCCGAGTGTGAAACTCATTTACCAGCAATTAGTTTAGTCAGTCTGACGATTATAGTCTAAGAAAAGCGTTTCACACTTCGGCGTTTCTGACACATTGTTCTTGCGCTGGGAGATAACACGCCTTTATAATAACGTGTGAATCGACACCAAGTTTGAGATAACTGATTGTTATTGTCGGCAGAGAAATAAAAGATAAAAACAAAAAGTTCAAAGTTGGTGCGGCAAGCGTGATATTGCCTATAGTTTCTTTCAAATATCAAAGCATTTTGTGCAACCATATTTTAGAGATCATGTTAGGCTGTGTAACTATTACAATGCATTTTGCTTGAGTCTGTATGGATGAGTTTAAATTACAATGTCACTTTTCTTTTTTATCTTCTTAGACTGTTAACTGGTGAACATGGATGGAGCAGTGTAAATATAGCCATAGAGCAGTGTAAATATAGCCATGGAGCAGTGTGAATATAGTTAAAACAACATCTTTTCAATGTACTTTACTCTCTAAAAAAATTATTTTTTCCAGTGGTGCCTGCAATTACATTTCCATTTCAAATAATGTCAGCTTTTGTGGAGCAGTGTGAATATAGTTAATACAAAAACTTTTCTGTACTTTTCTGTTCTTTTTTTGTAGTTTGCTAAATAAAAAAATATTTTTTCCAGTTCTATTTCAAACAATGTGTCTGAATATGATGTGTAAGTGTGTAATGTTTGATGTATGATGTGTTTTGTACCAGTCCAATTGATTCCTCTATTCTAAATGATTACTATTTGAGGGGATTTTATGCAAATGTTATGCAAATGACATATGTAAATTTATGCAAATTTGTTTCAAGGTCATCCGATTGACCCCCACCCCCCTATATTTTCAATCCGTGGAGAACCCTGCACCCCCCAGGAATTTTTTTTCAAAATGAGACCTTATACACCCTATTTCCTGCAATCTGAGCTGTAGTTAATTAAAACACCTGATGCCTATTTTAATACTTATTGAAATAAAAACACTATTATATAGAACAATATGTATCAAAATCAATATGTGTATTGCATTAATTCAAAATAATATGTACATTTTATGGGGACTGGTTATTACTCATTGTCAACATTACTTGTTTTTCTAAAAAATGTCGATTAAAATTCATAGTTATTTACAGTTCCATTAATAATTCAAATGTTCATATATTCAATATATTAAATTGAATAAAAACATTCATATCTTATGGAAACTGACCTTTTCCTAATGTCCACATTACTTGTATATGATTTCTTCACAATGTCCATTTGAACTCTAAAGTTATATAGTTATCAGCACTGTCAGCTATAATTCAAAATATCATATATTCAATGTACTGAATCAAACAAATGCATATTTTATGGGGACTGTCTTTATCTTATTGTCCACATCACTTGTATGTTTTCTTCAAAAGGAAAATGTCTATTTACACTTTTTACAGTTAAAAGTTATTTACAGTTCCCAGTTATTTTTGAAATAAATTTTCATTTGATCAATTAGACTTCAGCTTCTTGGCCAAAGCCAAAAGCTCATCAGTCCTCTCTTTTTTCCTTTTTCTTTCATTAGCCAGCGCCTCCTGTGTTTTTACATGCTCTAACCTGGCTCTCTTCTGCTCTCTCTCACACTCCTCTCTTGCTTTCCTTTTGCTTTGCTAAACTTGTTTTTTATACTAGCATCAATTTCACATACCTTCGCTTCATCTCGCTTGTCAATAGTATTCGGCATCTTGAGAAAAAACGCCGATTAGAGGAAAGTATTTTTGATATGCAGCTCATGAACATGTGTAAGTTTTGATAAAAGAAAGTGGATGTGGGTGTCTTTGTAAAAACTGTTTTGATTGGCTATTATGGTCTCGACATCGATGTTTTGACCAATAACAATGTAGATAACACGAATTTTACATCACATTCAACGAGATTAAACGAGACTAAAGATGGCAACTTACAAATAATGTGTAAACATCGTTGGAGTTAATAAAGTTTGAACAGCATGAAGGAACATACCCCAACCCCCTGAAATTAATTTAAAAAAATCTCAACGGATTTGGCATAATATAAAAAGGTCGTTTTTTACTCAGAAAAAGCGGAAATCCACCGAAAAGCGGAAAACTCTCATCCCTGATGTTCAGTACTTTGGCAATAATGACAGTTTGAAGTTGGTACAACAGAGTTCACTCTCTGCTCGTTTGACGTCGAGAAACTGCTGGTGATTTTTGAGTCACGGGAAAGTGGTCAGGCTCTCTCTCTTCTGATCGGTTTCCAACTGGATTAATCATGAATATCAATCAGATAACTTTTATAGGGATGTTCTCTGGCTCTCACTGTTTCTGACGAAATATTCAGCAAAATTTTCCATCAGCTAGTTTTGACGTTATGATTCACGGAAGACTTTGAAGTGAGTTTTCATAGCTTTACCTACTTATTTTTTCAAATCAATCTGATTCATGCAAATAAATAACTATTTTAGAATATAACTGTAGCTGTTTTGATGAAAAATATTGAGACCTTAGTCGTTGGAATGAGATTAAAAAAACAACAACAACAGAAGTCAGAAACGCGAGTGTCAATTTCAATTCAGTTAACTGGAATTGTTTATTGGATATGGCTCACACAGTTTTTTTGCGATTCGCCTTGAAAGCGGTGATTAATCGAAATAATCATTTATATTTTTTCATATAAACACTAGTAGACCCTACTTAGAAATACAAAGGCTTACAGAGCACAAAGAGGGTATTAGAAATAATCTTTTAGTACTTTTTAATTTTGATAGAGAATGGTAAATGTGAATGACATTCAATGCTTATTTATGCCTATTTTATAATTAAAACTGATTTCTCCTTCTTTGTGATGTATAAATGAGAGTTAAGATCAGCTTTGTATTGCACAAATAAAGCCATTTGGTGAAACTTTGAAGAAGAGAATGTACCGATTTTATGTTTTACCTAATTAACATAATTAATACTAATTAAATACTAATTTGCATAATTTGTTTTTACTACTTTTTCAAACTTTGTATTCAGTATACAACTATCTATGTGCCTGCCAATTTCCATGTAAATATCTTGAAAAATAAAAAAGTTATTAAGAAAAAACTTTTGATCTCATTCATTAATGAGGCCCATTTTGGACCATGTGATCCTCATCTCATCTCATTATCTCTAGCCGCTTTATCCTGTTCTACAGGATCACAGGCAAGCTGGAGCCTATCCCAGCTGACTACGGGCGAAAGGTGGGGTACACCCTGGACAAGTCGACAGGTCATCACAGGGCTGACACATAGACACAGACAACTATTTACACTCACATTCACACCTACGGTCAATTTAGAGTCACCAGTTAACCTAACCTGCATGTCTGTGGGGGAAACCAGAGCACCCGGAGGAAACCCACGCGGACACAGGGAGAACATGCAAACTCTGCACAGAAAGGCCCTCGCCGGCCACGGGGCTTGAACCCGGACCTTCTTGTTGTAAGGCGACAGCGCTAACCACTACACCGCCGTGCCGCCCCTCCATGTGATCCTAATACAGAATATTATGGCAGTTTTCTAAAAATTAAGCCGTTTTTTCAATCTTTGATTTGTAATATCTCAAGAACGGATAAACATTTTAATTCTGTAAAAAGTATGTTGTTTAGCATTAAATTCTGAATTCAGTGAGAAGAATTTCAAGCAATTTGGATTGAATTTTCACCTGATATGCCTAACTATACACAGTGTAGAGGCCTGTCTGTCTGTGCAGAGCCAAAAGCTGTAAACAGCTGATGGAAGATTTAGTGCTCTATTATTATTATATATTAATAATACTTTTATTGGTGACGTGAATCAAAATATCCTCCACATCTGTTTTTCAGGTTTACCCTGATTGTTCATTTTATGCTCCTAGCTGTCTGTGCACTTTACCTTTTATGGAATTTTGTGGGTGTCACTATATGCAAACGAGCTGGGTCAAGAACATGCTTTGCACTTTACAGGAGATCAACATACACAAGCAAGTATGAAGAAAATCAGCATTTCTGAAACTTTTGTAAATCTGATAGAAATATTTTGTTCTTTTTGGTTTACACAAACTTTTACAGACAACTTTACTAAACGGCTGATAAATTATTGTCAATGAGTGGAGTTGATAAGCATATAAAATAATCTTTCAGTGTGACGTCATGTGTTTTCACATATTGTATTCAGTGCGTTATCACACAGCGGCGCGTGTTTGTATGTGCACGCGCGCGTGTGTGTGTGTGTGTGTGTGTGTAGATGCAGATGTCCTGTATAACATCAATAAATGTTCATCTCAACTGGCAAATATGTTTTTCCTCAACTCAATTTCTTCCCTCATGTCCTCAATGGGAGGGGCGCCAATGCAAAGAAAGGCAACCAGGAAGGACAATTAAAGAAATGTGGCGTGTGTGTGTGTTCTTTGAGTGTGTGTTAAGTTTTAAAATGAGTGTGTCTTATCACACATGCATACGCACAAGTGGCTACTTATGTTCTCCAGATGCACACAACAACGTCTGAATACTAAACTTTGTGCTCAGTTATACCTGTTACGATAAACATCAGAGTCAGACACACCTTTAAACCACACAGACACAACATTATAAAAAAGCATGCATGCTCACACACACACACAAGCGATCCAGTAATGTATCTTCTGCAGCAAGCTAAATACACTGAGACAGGGTGATTATATCAAGCTGAGCTGGGCTCCTACACAGACACACACACACAAAGTGAAACAGAGACCGGGGGGATGGAGAAATGAGGAGAAACTCAGTCATGCTGAAATCACGGTGTAATCCACCTCCCTCTGTCTCTCAGTTTCTGTCTGTCTCTCTCACTATCAGTCTCAGTCTGTCGCCGCTTCTGTCTGTCTTTCTTTATCTCTCCATCATGCTGTAAAGAGTCCGACTTGCTCATGTTTCTATAATAAACTCTTTATCTGCATTTCAGTTTCCCATCACTGAAATCTCAACCTAAACTGATTTAGTTCTGTTATAACAGCTTTATTACACATACATACACACACACACACAATATATATATATATATATATATATATATATATATATATATATATATATATATATATACATATATATGAGTGATTCCACGCTTATGGGTACTGAAATGGGGACATGAACTTATTTTTAAAAATTCACCTAAAACCATTTCTTTTTTTACCATCAGGTCACAAAACATGTAATCTTTAATGAAAGATATGTTAAAAGATAACTTTAATTTCTGAGATGTAATAAAAACATATTTATATGCCAAAGTCAGAACATAACAGAAGTGTTGTGGACATATATATTCTCAATTTTAACAATGTAGAATTACTTTTTGAAACATAGGAAGGTGATATTTTAGCAAATATAATTAATAAACATGTGTAGTAGAATAAACATACACATTCTTTCAATAAGATTAACATGGTATATAGCTAGATTGTAATTAATTTGTAACAGACGCAAGATGGACAATCGTAACAGAAGTAATGTAACAGACATCATTTTGGAACTCATAGGCTTGACTTTGGCATAAATATGTTTTTATTACATCTCAGAAAATTCAAGTTATCTTTTAACATATCATTCATTAAAGATTACATGTTTTGTGACCTGATGGTAAAAAAAGAAATGGCTTTAGGTGAATAAGTTCATGTCCCCATTTCAGTACCCATAAGCGTGGAATCACTCATATATATATATATATATATATATATATATATATATATATATATATATATATATATATATATATATATACACACACACACACACAGAGCAGTTCACTCACAGTGTATAGTTAATATGATGTGAACATAACACATGGTGTTTAGCTGTGTTCACCCTACACCACCACATCTAAAGCACCGCTTAAAGTTTGGTTTCTGATATATTTTCGATCAGTCAGACTGTGTGGGCAGAGCTAACTACTCTTTAAAGCAGTGAACAACCAGCATGGTTCAGCTGTGTAAATATCAGCACATTTATACCTGTGAATTATTTATTAAAAGGTTTTTGAGCCATCCTGCTTTTGTGCTTTGCATGGAATGAAAAAAACAACAAAAAAGTCCTAATATTTCTATAAAACAAACACTAATATCCAACCAATCAGCATCTAATGCTAATCAATAGCCTCATGTGTACAGTGAGTGTATTGTGTTGTCTTCCCACATATAAAGCTCATTTTCATAAGTTTTACACACACACACACACACACACACACACACACACACACACACACACACACACACGTTCTCAGGCTTTTAGCCACACTGTGAATTAGACAAGTCCAGAAAGTAACCTAAATAGCTTTAATGGTACAAATGTCTCACAATGCACTCTGCTGTTTACAGGGAATAGGAAGCAAGAAGGAAGTAAATAAACACCAACACACCCTATCCTGCTAATCAGTGCCTGTGTTCATGTTTACTGCATTTCATCAAGCTTAGTGAATTAATTCATCAGATTTATACAGCATATCCACCCTAAACTCCTCAATTTGGCACAACGTCTTGTCCAAGCTAACGTTGGCTTAGATTGTTAGCCAAGTGTACCATTAAACCATGTGTGTTCATAACACATCAAATTTCCACATTAACTCTAAGGATGAGGTTCAGTGACTATGGAAATGATACAGAATCGGCAAGAAGATCAACATTTACCTCGGATGTGTTGATAAATTACTGAGAATACATTTCATTCAGGGCGGCACGGTGGTGTAGTGGTTAGCGCTGTTGCCTCACAACAAGAAGGTCCGGGTTTGAGCCCCGTGGCCGGCGAGGGCCTTTCTGTGCGGAGTTTGCATGTTCTCCCCGTGTCCGCATGGGCTTCCTCCAGGTGCTCCGGTTTCCCCCACAGTCCAAAGACATGCAGGTTAGGTTAACTGGTGACTCTAAATTGAGTGTGAATGGTTATTTGTCTCTATGTGTCAGCCCTGTGATGACCTGGCGACTTGTCCAGGGTGTACCCTGCCTTTTGCCCGTAGTCAGCTGGGATAGGCTCCAGCTTGCCTGCGACCCTGTAGAACAGGGTAAAGCGGCTAGAGATAATGAGATGAGATGAGACATTTCATTCAGCTAATATTACACTGTAATAACACTTAGCATAGTTTCTCATAAATATGGTGACACATCAAACACTAGTAGCTCATTAGCTACTCATGACAGGACATTCCCCCCCTCCATGGCTAGCGCTACAACTTTGTTTTGCGAACACTTTTTTTCCAGAGATGGTATTACGGTAACTGTTTCAGAAATATAACTTTACTTGCTAGCTGACAGCTAACTAATTAGCAGTTATCGTGCTAAAGCTATGTGTCTGAGAGAGCAGTTCATGCTAGTATAAACTAGCATGCTGACGCTAAACACATCTGAGTTTTAGCGAGAGATAATGTTATCATTGTAAAGTTAAAATACACTTGCTGTCACAGTCCGGTCCAGTCCATCCATGCCTGAGTTTGTGGGACTTCCATGCCGGCTCCAGGCTGGATCCGGGACAGGAATTCAGTCCTGCCCTGCTGTAGGCCATTTTCCCGGAAGCGGCACTCCCACACCTGCTACCATTCCTCTCCCATCAGCCAGGGCCTTCTTAAGAGCTGTTTGGAGCTACTCCAGCTGCCAGACTGCCTCTTGCAGACTTTCCTCACCTCACTACAGCTCTTTGGTATTGTGACTTCTCGATTCCCCTGCCTGTACCATTCTGTGGTTTTTTTGTCTAGTTTTCTGTCCAGTTTTTGCCCCTGTTTTACCTGCCTGTTCCTTTGGATTGTGTTTTTTGCTTCCTCTGCCTGGGTTTCCCTTGTCCCTGTTTTCTTCAGTTTTTGTGAAGATTTTTCTGTCCTGTTTTTGTCCCTGACCATGCCTGCCTGCTCTTCTGTGTTTTGAGCTCTTGGCCTGTTCTTTGACAACTGATTTTTGCCTGAGCCCTATTGTACCTCTGCCCTGTACTTCATTAAAGAAGTTTCTTTTTGTACACTGCCTGTCTTGTGTCTGCTCTTGGGTCCTCGCTTCACCTCAGCTCGCCATTTCTGACAGCACAGTCTGGCCAGCATGGACCCAGCAGATTTTGCCCACCTAAGAGCAGCGGTGCAAAGGCAGGGAGCTCTCCTTGGGACCCACCAACAGGACATCCAACAGGTGAACCAAAACCTTGTCGACATGTCTAACACTCTCAATCTTCTTGCCACTCAACTACAACAGCTTCAAGTAACATCTGCTCCTACACAACCCCCTCCACCTACCGCTCCTCCAGCTCCTGCTCCAGCCCTCTTCAGGGAGCCGAGACTTCCCACCCCACAGTCATACGACAGAGAACCAGGTACTTGCCAAGCTCCAACCACTGGCCTTCCCCACAGAGCGTTCTTGAGTGGCCTACACCATCACTCTCCTCACTGGCAAAGTTAGGGAGTGGGGAACAGCTATGTGGGATGCCAATGCACCATGCTGTGCCAGCTTCAAGAATTTCACAGAAGAGATTAGGCGAACCTTTGATCGCTCTCTGTCTGGCAGAGAGGCAGCAGGAGAAATCATGGGACTGCGGCAGGGTGCCCGGTCCACGTTTGATTATGCGATTGAGTTTCGCACTTTGGCGGCATCGTGTGGCTGGAATGAGAGTGCCTTGTTTGACGCATTTTTGAACAGGCTGTCAGACTTCATCAAGGATGAACTGGTCTCACGAGAATTGCCACCTGATTTCCTCAGTCTCATGGACCTCGCCAGCCATATTGACTCCCAGATCAGACAGCAGGTGAAAGAAAGAACTCAGACTAGTCTTGCTCCCCCTTAGCCTCCCATCCCTTCCCCTGAGCCAATGCAGGTAGACCGAGTCCGCATCTCACCTGAGGAACGACAGCGCCATCGGGATATGAGGGCATGTTTTTATTGCGGACAGCTGGGGCATTTCTGCCAATCTTGCCCTTTAAAAGGAAGAGCCCACCAGTGAGTTTAGGGGCCCTGGTGGGCAATGTCCAGAATCAGCCCCCTACCAATTGACCACTCCTCCCAGTGGTCATCATCCATGGCAATCAGCCCCATGACCTCCAGGCACTCATTGATTCAGGGGCTGACAGAAACCTGATCTGCTCGACCACCGCCAAGTGCCTGGGGATTCCACTACTGGCTCTTACCCCATCCCTCACTGTCCTGACCCTTAATGGTACTGGTCTGTCCATTATCACCCATAAAACAGCACCGGTCACCTTAAGAATTTTGGGCAACCACTCTGAATCCATCCAGTTTTTCATCATGAGCAATCCCCATGTGCCCATAGTTCTTGGTCTGCCCTGGCTAATTCTACATAACCCCCATGTCAACTGGACTAACACCACCATTTTAGGATGGATTCATTCTGTTTATCGTCATGCCTGAGATCTGCCCTCCCTCACGCCGAGCTGCTCCAGCCCACCATTGGTGAATATCCTGACCTCTCTAACGTGCCTCCCGAGTATAATGACCTAAAACCTGTGTTCAGCAAGTCTCAAGCTGTTTCCCTTCCTCCCCATAGGCCCTATGACTGTGGAATTGACCTTCTCCCCGGCACTGCACCACCCAAGGGGCAACTTTACTCTCTCTCTCCCTCTGAAAGGCAAGCCATGGATAAGTACATCACCGAATCCTTAGCAGCTGGAATTATTCGTCCCTCCTCTTCTCCTGCAGGGGCAGGATTCTTTTTTGTGGAGAAGAAGGACAAATCCTTGCGCCCTTGCATTGATTATCGGGGGCTAAATGACATCACCATCAAGAACCGTTACCCCCTACTTTTCATGACTACGGCCTTTGAGTTACTCCAGGGAGCCCAGATTTTCACCAAGCTAGACCTGCGCAATGCTTACCACCTCGTGAGGATCAGGGAAGGGGACGAATGGAAGACGGCGTTCAACACCCCCACAGGCCACTACGAATATCTTGTGGTCCCATTTGGCCTGACTAACCTTACCCTGTACCTTGATCAGGTCTTCATCCGTCTTTCAACGGGTCTGCCTGCTCACAATTACTCAGATGAGATTTGGCAGACTTTAGGAGACGCCGCCAATTTGCGCGATCTGAGGCGATGCGCTTCCCCAACTCAATATCGCAATCTTCTCCTAGGAACATCTTTAGATCACTAACGCTCCCGCAGTTTTCCAGGCCCTCGTTAATGATGTCCTGAGGGACTATCTTAACCTTTTTGTTTATCTGGACGATATATTGATTTTTTCCCCTCTCCCTTGATGAACACCACATCCATGTCAGGCAGGTCCTTCAACGACTCTTGGAAAATAAACTCTTCATTAAGGCCGAAAAATGTGAGTTCCATAGAAGCTCTGTCTCCTTTCTGGGCTTCATTATCTCCCCTGCATTGATTCAGATGGACCCCCGGAAACTCAAGGCAGTTGCGGACTGGCCCACCCCATCCTCTCAGCGAGAACTCCAGTGGTTTCTGGGGTTTGCGAATTTCTACAGGCGATTCATCAGGAACTTTAGTACGGTGGCTGGGCCTCTCACGGCTCTAACTTCCACCAAGGTCCCTTTCAGCTGGGGGGAAGGGGCCGAGAAGGCGTTCTCCGAGCTCAAACAAAGGTTCACGTCAGCACCCATACTCACCATTCCAGATCCGTCCTGGCAGTTCATGGTTGAGGTCGATGCTTTGGAGTCAGGGGTCGGAGCCATATTGTCCCAAAGATCGGCTAGTGACAACAAGCTTCATCCTTGCTCCTTCTTCTCTTGTCAGCTTTCCCCCTCTGAGAGAAACTAAGACATTGGCAATAGGGAACTGTTGGCTGTTAAACTGGCCTTGGAAGAATGGAGACATTGGTTGGTGGGATCAGACCTTCCCTTCATCGTATGGACAGATCACAAGAACCTCGAATACCTCAAGACTGCCAAGCGCCTCAATTATCGCCAGGCCCAATGGTCTCTCTTCTTTTCTCGCTTCAAGTTCACACTTTCCTTCCGCCCAGGCTCTAAGAATGGTAAGCCCGATGCCTTGTCCAGAATGTTCTCTCCCCTCCAGGAGGAATCGACCTCCCCTGAGACCATCCTTCCTCCACGGTGCCTGGTGGGGGCTGCTCTGTTAGAGGTGAAAACCCTGGTCCAGAAGGCCCATGAGCAGGATCCAGGACCCAGTAATGCACCTCCTAACCATCTTTTTGTTCCTGTTTCTGTGCGGGCACAGGTGTTGCAGTGGGGTCATGGTTCCAGAATAGCATGCCACCCAGGAGCAGCCTGGACTCTGGCACTCATCCGACAACGTTTTTGGTGGCCATCCATCAAGGAGGACGTCCAGAGGTTTGTGGCAGCTTGCGACATCTGCGCCAAGAACAAGACTGGCAACAGACCCCCTGCTGGCCTGCTGAGACCCCTTCCTGTTCCCGACCAGCCCTGGTCACACATAGCCCTGGACTTTGTCACAGGACTCCCTAATTCAGGTGGCAATACTCGTATCCTCACTGTTGTTGACCGTTTTTCTAAAGCTGTTCATTTTATCCCTCTGCCCAAGCTTCCCACCGCCAAAGAGACCACTGAATTGCTGATACTCCATGCTTTTCATCTACACGGACTCCCCTCAGACATCATGTCAGACCGCGGACCCCAGTTCTCTGCCCAATTCTGGAAAGCTTTCTGTAAACTCATTGGTGCTTCTCGCAGTCTGTCTTCAGGTTTTCACCCTCATACCAATGGACAGATGGAACGGGCCAACCAGGAGCGGGAAGTGGCCCTCAGGTGCGTGGTGTCTAAGGATGCCGCCTCCTGGAGCAAGACCCTTCCTTGGATAGAGTATGCTCACAACTCCTTACCCACCTCTGCTACAGGTCTTTCCCCCTTCCAGTGCTCTCTGGGGTACCAACCACCACTCTTCCCCATCCAAGAAGAAGTCGTCGCCATGCCCTCTGCCCAGGTGTTTGTGTGCTGCTGCAGGAGGACGTGGGCATTGACCAGGAAGAAGCTCCTATGCTCTGTCAAGATGTTTAAAGAGCAAGCCGACAAACACCGCTCAGCAGCTCCCATCTATCGGGTGGGGCAGCGGGTAATGCTCTCCACTCACCACCTGCCCCTTAAGACGGTCTCCCGCAAATTGGCTCCCAGGTTCATAGGGCCCTTCCCCATCTCCAAGGTAATCAATCCCTGCTCTGTAAGACTGTCTCTGCCCGTAACCATGCGCCGTATTCACCCAACTTTCCATGTCTCCCAAGTCAAACCCCTTATCTCCACTTCCCTATCCCCACCCTCCACTTCTCGATTCCCCCTGCCTGTATCGTTCTGTGTTTTTTTTGTCTAATTTTCTGTCCAGTTTTTGCCCCTGTCTTACCTGCCTGTTCCTTTGGATTGTGTTTTTTGCTTCCTCTGCCTGGGTTTCCCTTGTCCCTGTTTTCTTCAGTTTTTGTGAAGATGTTTTTGTCCCTGACTGTGCCTGCCTGCTCTTCTGTGTTTTGACCTCTTGACCCATTCTTTGACCACTGATTTTTGCCTGAGCCCTATTGTACCTCTGCCCTGTACTTCATTAAAGAAGTTTCTTTTTGTACACTGCCTGTCTTGTGTCTGCTCTTCGGTCCTCACTTCACCTCAGCTCGCCATTTCTGACACTCGCAGTGCATTATGAGTAATATCATAGTTAACACAACAGCTAGCTACCAAAATGATTAGCCTTGACTTTGACACATGAACAGTGAGTGTATCATTTTACCCTCCAGTATTTAAAAACCAACTAATTTTCACAAGATCCACATGCTACATGTAGGTTTTAATGTTTTACTTAGCAGAAAGGCTAACTAGATGGAAGTACCCTAAGTACCTTCAGTACCCTCAGTAGCACAGACTAACAAGCACCATGCATTATTGGTAAACAGGAAGTAGTGAACACTTCAGAGTTCCAGCTGTAACTAAATACCCCTTTCATACCAAGTGGCCAACCCGGGTTATACCCACGCTGATGTGTTTCAAAGGGTTAACCTGCGTTGTTTGACTTGGCTTTGCAACCCAACTCTCAATTTTTGCATGCACAAACGACACACAAATATATTTAATCGTGTTCTCATCATATGGGGTATCAACTAAAGCCAGCATAAAGAAAACCTCACTTACAACAGGCACAGAGAAAAGGGAAAGGCACACATGAGATCCAGACACTGTGTGTGTGTGTGTGTGTGTGTGTGTGTGTGTGTGTGTGTGTGTGATCCCCTCATTTCTAGCCTGCCAGTTAATTGCTATGCATCTCTCCTGGGTTGTAACTCAGGTCCTATCCGAATTGTCATGAATAGGGATTAACCCGTGTTGACTCACTTGGTTTGAACTGACAAAAGAAGGGTTGAACACTGGTCAAATAACTCCGGTCCAACCCTGGTCTTTGGTATGAGAGAGGCATAACATACACCGGCTCTTCTGTCCATCTTTCTGCCCATCTGTCCTTCTATCTGTCCAGCTCTGTCTCTCTTTCTTTCCATTTGTCTGTCTCTCTGTTCCCATAATTTTCTTTTCTCTAACCGTCTCTCTCTGTTGGTCTCTCCTTGTGTGTCTTTCTCTCTTTGTTTGTCACTCTGTTACTGTTGGAATGTCTCCGTTTCTCTTTTTGTCTGTCTTGCTTGGTCTTTTGGATGTCTCATTTTGAGGGAGTTATTTTCTAAACTGCTCTTATCCCGCCATCAGCCCATACACACACACACACACACACACACACACTGTGGGAGACTAATTTAGGTCAGTGGGGGTGGGTGGGAATGAGAGACAGAATAATATACTATCCATCATGACAAAACAGTCCACTGAAAATAAACGACATACACACAACTGAAACAAATCTTGAAACAATAAAAGCAAATGGTAGTATGCATTGTGCGCGCACGCGTGTCTCACCTGTTGGCATGGTGGTCTGCGTCTAGTTTTAAAAGTTTCTCCTCTTCACATTTCCATTTAGTATTCCAGTGCCATCTCACGCTCGGTCTAACTAATCCCCCACGCACACGCGCGCACACACACGCAAACACAGAGGGAGCAGGGAGTGTGTGCGCATGTGTGTGCGCTCACTCACAAATTTCTGTAAATCCTCAGTTTATACACACACACACACAAATTTATCCGTAGCAGCCGTAGTGAAAATGACCTCTCTGTCTGTGTGAGAAACATACACTGAGACAGACAGACAGACACACACACACACACACACTCCCTGTAGCTCCACCCCCTCCACACTACAGGCTTCTACAGAACTGCTCTGTGTCCGAGTTTTCTTTAAGGTGTTGCAACACCCCCCCCCCCCCCCCCCCCCCGTCCATCTGTATCCCTCTCTTATTACTGTCTTTCTGTCAACTTGTGTTCTTTATTTTTTCTTTCTGTCTCTCTCACACATGAATAAGGTGGCATGCACCTTTGGTTAAAGGGGAGTGTGAATGTGTATTATGTATGTATGTGTGTAAAAAAACTAATGCAATAATGAATTTTCAACTTAGTCCATTGGTTTCCAGATCCCCCACTCTCTCTCTCTCTCTCTCTCTCTCTCTCTCTCTCTCTCGCGCACACACACTAAGAGAAGGAAGGTTTTATCTCTGATCAATAGCACAATGGTCACATAAAGACCCCCCACTGCAGTTCCCAAGTGAGCTGTGTGCTTGATCTTCATTGTGTGATATAGATAGATAGATAGATAGATAGATAGATAGATAGATAGATAGATAGATAGATATCACATTAGTTTATATCACATCACATTAGTTTTAAATACACACAGTCTATATGTATTTTTAAAAATACATAGTTTTAAAAACACTACTGACATCAAAACTATGAAATAACATGGAACATATGGAATTATGGAATTTTTAAAAAAGTTTTAAAAACAATACATTTCATATTTTTAATTCTACAAAGTAGTCACTGTTTACCTTGACGCTTTGTACACTATTGGCATTATCGTAACCAGCTTCATGAGGTAGTCGCCTGGAATGCTTTTCAGTTAACAGGTGTGTCTCGTCAAAAGTTAATTAGGGTAATTTCTTGCCTTCTTAATGCGTATGAGATCAAACAGTAAATAGTAAATAATGAGATGAGTAAATAACCCTATTCCACAACTGTAGTAATCCATATTATGCCAAGAACCACTCAACTAAGTAAACGGAAATGACATCCATCATTACTTTAAGATGTGAAGTGCATTTTAATTAATAAAAATGAAGGGAAAAAAACAAATTAGAAGGTGTATCCAAACTTTTGACTAGTACCATATATAGCTATTCAGTACATTAGTTATAATCATAGCAAGTCATTTATTTAACTTTTAGATGAAAATCCTTTTATGTAAATTTTATTGTTTACTGATTTATATTTAAATTTTATGTACATTTATGTTATTACACTTTTTTTTTTTACAAATAATTTATACTTAAAAAACTGCAGTGAGTCTTTTAACAGGAAAGTTGCTAACAGAGATGTTAAAAAAATAAAAGAAAAAGTTGCACTGAAACCTAACCTGTTGTGAAAATTTCATACCAACAACTAATGAAACCAAATGGCACACTGCATGTTTTTGCTTCAAGTTAAGCCGTGATTGAGGCAAGTGTTTTTCTTAAAACGTTAGCAAATGAAGGAACATGCCAATGCACGCACGCACACACACACACACACACACACACCAGTGTAACTGTGCATACTCGAAAGGGCTATTCATAACCAGTGACCCAAATTAAACCCACCTCAAGACCACAGCATGCTGACCATCTCGCGCACGCACACACACACACACGTTCCAGTTTTGGGAGGTTTAACAGAAACACTACTGTTGTTATGGTAACCCCAGGAGTTGAGTGTACAAGGGGAAGGGGGGCACACAAAGGCTGACCATCAATAAGCTAGAGAGAGTGAGAACACCGTGCGCACACACACACACACACACACACACACAACCCTTCATTGTTCAAACCCTCATTTGCATTCACTGATCTGAATAGCTGGAGTAGAGTAACATCTGCTGTGATTAACCTCTGTGTGTGTGTGTGTGTGTGTGTGTGTGTGTGTGTGTGTGTGTGTGTGTGTGTTTAGTCTCCTCCAAGTACATTTTCAAATTAATGTGCTCTGGCTAATTATAGTTAATTATGTGATAGCGATGGATAGCTTGACAGACAAAGTGAGGCAAGAGTCACCATGGAACATGATGTTTGTGGATGATATTGTGATATATGGTGGAAGTAGAAAGGCAGTTGAGTTGGGTTTGGAGAGATGGAGGTATGCATTGGAACGAAGAGGAACGAAGGTGAGCAGTAGCAAAACAGAATACATGTGCATCAATGAGAATGGGGATGAGAGTGTAGTGAAGATGCAAGGAGTAGACGTAAAGAAAGTTGGTGAATTCAAGTACCTGGGGTCAACTGTGCAGGAAAATGGGGGCTGCGATAGTGAGGTGAGAAAGAGAGTGCAGGCAGGGTGGAGCAGTTGGAGAAGGATTTCGGGAGTAATTTGTGATAGGAAAGTCCCAGCAAAAGTGAAAGGTAAGATGTATAAGACAGTAGTGAGAGCAGCTGTGATGTATGGATTGGAGACCGTACCCTTAACGAAGAGACAGGAGGCAAAGTTGGAAGTGGCGGAGTTGAGGATGTTAAAGTTTGCGATGGGAGTGACAAGGTTGGACAGGATAAGGAACGAGCACATCAGAGGGACAGCACATGTGGAGAGCTTGGGAATTAAGCTAAGAGAGATGAGACTGAGATGGTGTGGGCACATCCTGAGAAGAGATGCAGAGCATGTTGGAAGGAGAATGTTGAGGATGGAGCTGCCAGGCAAACGAAAACGAGGAAGGCCAAAGAGGAGATACATGGATGTGGTGAGAGAGGACATGAAAGTGGCAGGTGTGGTAGAGAAGGATGCGGAAGACAGAGAGCAATGGAGACGAAAGCTCCGCTGTGGTGACCCCTAATCGGGAGCAACCAAAAGAAGAAGAAGAAAACGTGATTGTGAAATATTGTGAACTGTTCTCACTGCTCAGTGCGCAATCTCAAACATTTAGCATCATGCTGAGCATTTCCTCACACAGACACCAGGCACATTGAGAAAATGAAGTTTTTAAAGAAATTAAATTTGAAATTTTTTTCGAAGATTAAAAAATGATGAGACTGACAAGTGTCTATCAATTCCTTATAAATCCTTAAAAACAGAGCAAAGTGCAATAAAAATTCTTCAGTTCATAAATTTGTTGTATAATTATAATAATTTCAATACAATGTAAATGTAAATAAATATATACAGTGTTCCCTCTGAAAGTATTGGAACAGCAAGGCCAATTATTTTGTTTTTGCTGGACACTGAAGACATCTGGATTTGAGACGGGAAAAAAATAATGTAGATAATAGATTTAAAGTTGAGGTTTCATTTCCTGATATTTTCATCCAGATGTTAAGTATGTTACTGAGGTGAGCCCTGGTAGATTGATTGTTTTAAGGTTAACCTATATGTGAACCCTTGTCTTGTCTTGGTGTAATATCCTGGTAAAACTTGAACTCTTCAAACTGAACCGCAGTCTCTTGTATTTTTGTACCAAAATGGACATTGTGCATTTGTGTGCGAATGTTATGTTGCACCCATCTTTGTCTTGTCATTAATGTGGTTTATTGTACTTATAGCCATTTATATACCTTGTTTTGTAATCTTTCTATTTCTCTATAAATGCACCATGGGGAGTTTGAAGGAAACAGTATTTCAATGCACTGTATACCTGTATATGGACGGATTGACAATAAAGCTCTCTTGACTCTTGATGTGAATATAAGGAAATCCATCTAGCCATCCATCATCTATACCATTTATCCATCAGGCTCTTATGGAGCCCCTAAAGGGACATGTTTTTAAAATCTCATCTCATCTCATTGTCTCTAGCTGCTTTATCCTGTTCTACAGGGTCGCAGGCAAGCTGGAGCCTATCCCAGCTGACTACAGGCGAAAGGCGGGGTACACCCTGGACAAGTCACCAGGTCATCAAAGGGCTGACACATAGACACAGACAACCATTCACACTCCCATTCACACCTACGGTCAATTTAGAGTCACCAGTTAACCTAACCTGCATGTCTTTGGACTGTGGGGGAAACCGGAGCACCTGGAGGAAACCCACACGGACACGGGGAGAACATACAAACTCCACACAGAAAGGCCCTCGCTGGCCACGGGGCTCAAACCCGGACCTTCTTGCTGTGAGGCGACAGCGCTAACCACTACACCACCGTGCTGCCCTGTTTTTAAAATAAATGAATGAATGAATGAATGAATGAATTTTAAAAACCCGCATGAGAAGCCTGAACTCCATAAACATGATGAAGTGTTTGACAGGAGAATGGCCATCCAGAGGGATACAGTTGAGAACGCAAAATGCACCAGAAGATGTAAACTAACATGTGATGTGTGCACCACATACTTTTTATTTTTATTAATTTTTAACACTTATCCCTTTAGGGGCTCCATAGGGTTGCAGCAGGAGTTGGAGCCAATCCCAGCTGTGCACCCTGGGCAGGTCACCAAACTATCACAGGGCTAACACAGAGACAACCAACCATTCGTGCTCACATTCATACCTACGGGCAATTCAGAGTAGCCAGTTGACCTAATCCACAGGTCTTTGGACTGTAGGGAAAATCGGAGCACCCAGAAGAAACCCATACAGGCACAAGGAGAACATGAAAATGCCACATAGAATGGCCTCAGTTGGCCATGAGGTCCGAACCCAGAACCTTCTTGCTGAGAGGCGACAGTGCTAACCACTGCATGCTGTGTTGCCCTGAATATCAGGAAATGAAAGCTGAACTTTGTAAAACATTTCAAAATTGTTTCATAATAGAATGTTTGATCACAATCTCATAATCAGTAACACTCTAATGCGCCTTAATACTGTAACAATGTGTGTTCCACTTTACACTTATTTGAGAGTGAGAGAAAGAGATGGTCAGTGAGCTGGGTTTTAATTTGGGTCACTGGTTATGAATAACTACTGCATTTTTGGATTGCTACACTGACCGTTCTCTCTCTCTCTCTCTCTCTCTCTCTCTCTCTCTCTCTCTCTCTCTGTGGTTGTGTGTGTATCAACAGAAATTTTCTCTCTCAACCACACACTGATGATACTATGGAAGTATGAAATGCAATTAAAGATGTAACAGTGTACCAAGAAAAGGAACTCTGTGTGTGTGTGTGTATGGGGGGGGGGATGAGGGTATCTTTCCTTGAAAAGGAAGTATCTTGAAGAGCAAGTATCTTTCCTCACACATCCACCCCAGCCAGAATTGATCGATCTTTTTCTCTCATCAGGTCTGCATTAGGCAGGTGTTTGAACATGTCCTAATAACGATGCACAATGAGGACCTATTCCTCATCCTGTTTTCATTAAATATTCATTTTTAGTGTCTGTTGATACTATTGTTTATTATTACAGTAAAGTCCAAAAAAGTCAACATTTTACATTTCCCCCCTAATTAAACTTGTCCAAAATAAGGACCCTTGGAATTCATCCAACTTCTAAATAGGAGATATTTTATGTCCTGACTTGACAATTTATTGTGAGCTCGCGAGCAATGTAGATATTTGACAGCCCAGCTAGTTAGCATACACAGAATCTCATCTCATCTCATTAACTGTAACCACTTTATCCTGTTCTACAGGGTCGCAGGCAAGCTGGAGCCTATCTCAGCTGAGCTGACTATGGGCAAAAGGCGGGGTACACCCTGGACAAGTCGCCAGGTCATCACAGGGCTGACACATAGACACAGACAACCATTCACACTCACATTCACACCTACGGTCAATTTAGAGTCACCAGTTTACCTAACCTACATGTCTTTGGACTGTGGGGGAAACCGGAGCACCCGGAGGAAACCCACGCATACACAGGGAGAACATGCAAACTCCACACAGAAAGGCTCTCGCCGGCCACGGGGCTCGAACCCGGACCTTCTTGCTGTGAGGCGACAGCGCTAACCACTACACCACCGTGCTGCCCCATACACAGAATATAATAACAAAATAAAGATATTTCACACACTCTGGAACACGTCTGATCTATAGAGTATAAACTCTGAGGAATGATGCTGCCTATGTAGGGAAACTCCTCATTACCAGAATACAGAGTGAAAATAAAATGAAACATCCCCAAAATACAATATTGTTAGATATCATATAAATGATCATCACTACATCAAGTCATAGATACCTACTCTGTGTGTGTGTGTGTGTGTGTGTGTGTGTGTGTGTGTGTGTGTGTGTGTGTGTGTTAGATAATGCTACTGTGCAAAGCTAAAACTCTTTGGTCAGCAATACTAAATATCTCTCTCTCTCTCTCTCTCTCTCTCACACACACACTTTCACAAATACACACACATTTACAGAGAAATAAACAAATACCTTTACATATACATGCACACTTTTACAAAAACACCCACCCACTCCTTTTACAGTTAGTCTAAATGGCAACAAACACTACTCCTGTTGTTCACATAAAACTAAAAGGTGTGTGTGTGTGTACACAAGTAATGCGTCTCACCTCCTCAGCCCCACAGCTACTGAACTTTCCTCCGTCTCATTATTCCACACAGTAAAATCCTTCTGAAGTGTAATTCCATACTCCAACCTCTCTCTCTCTCTCTCTCTCTCTCACACACACACACACACACACACACACTGAGCAAGTGAGTACTGTCTCTGTAGTGCTGAGCGTCTGACTGAACAGTCCACACCTCTGTGACATCAGTAAAGAGAGAGAGAGAGAGAGAGAGAGAGAGAGAGAGTGTATCATGACCAACCATTCTCTCTCTCTAACACATGCACACACACACACACACACACACCTTATTCTGGATAAGAGTTGACACTTAAGCAACACAAATTATATGAATTACTGCATGAGAGAGACAGACAGACAAAATCAAAAATGGAGAGGACACACACACACACACACACACACCCCTCTGGTGTAGTGATGCCCCTGAATGAGTGTGTGCAGCCACATCTGTGTTCAGGTGTGTTAACAGTCCAGTTTCATGGTCTGAAATCATTCTCTCTCTCTCACACACACACACACACACACACACACACACACACACACACACACACACACACACACACACACACACACACACACGAGTCAAAGGAAAGTCCCCACATTAGGATCCAGGAGTCATTCCTGGTCAACACTTCCTGAGATTGAAGCACTACTCTTGGAATTTTTTTTTTAAAAACACACACACACACACACACACACACACACACACACACACACACACACAATCTTATTTGATAAAAACAACAGGTCATTATTACTGATAAACATATCAATGAAATAAAATTAACGTGAGTAAATCTAATCCTATAGCAAGACTGCATTCTCTTGCACTGAACTGCATGGGCATGGCCTATTATTCTAATGAGTAAACCTTATGATAGATATCATACAAATGATTATCGACACATCCCTCATCACTGATTCAGAAATTCGTCACCGTACGACTGAAATTATTCACAGCAAAAAGATTTGTCACAAATGCTACGTGTTTTTGCAGTCATACACTTCACTACTGTGGCAGGAAATGCCGCACTTCCTGCTCTGGATGTTTGGACATTAGGGAGCAAACAGGAAGTGACATCATACAACATGTCAATGAGTAAGGAGTGTGAATCAGAGACGGAATGACATCACAACTATTTATACACACATTATCTACACAACACCTCACCTGAATGTAATGTCGCATTAAAAAAAGACCTACACGAACAGACAAACACCCTCATCCACACAGATATACACAGAGAAACACAAAGTAAACTTTTGCTACATTTACGCCTGGTGTCCACACTACTCCAGAGTTTTCAAGCCCCAAAAGTGGAGGCTTTTGGAAACACTGCTGATCATGTTTTAGATTGAAAAATCCGGGGTTACGTTTTAGCCTGAACAGGCAAAAACGGAGTTGTTTGGAAACGATCATGCAGACACCAACGTTTGTGTCCTGCTTAGGTCTCATCAGTCATGACGTATCCTTCCCTGATCCATCACACGCCCATCACATGACCCTTTTCTGGAAGAAAACAAATGGTATCAGTGGAATTAGAAGCGTTGCTAACCTTCTTATGTTAACTAGCAGCAGGTGTGCAGTTAAATTCTGCATTTTATAATGCTACAACTGCCTACATCTTATTTTTCACCATTGCTGTTTCTCATTCGTAGTATTTCCTGCAGCTAAGCAACCAGCTGTAGAGTAGATGATAGCTTCCTGTTTATATTGGCATACCCATATCCAATGAACAGTGGTGCTTGAAAGTTTGTGAACCCTTTAGAATTTTCTATATTTTTGCATAAATATGACCTAAAACATCATCAGATTTTCACACAAGTCCTAAAAGTAGATAAAGAGAACCCAGGTAAACAAATGAAACAAAAATATTATACTAGGTCATTTATTTATTGAGGAAAATGATCCAATGTTACATATCTATGAGTGGCAAAAGTATGTGAACCTTTGCTTTCAGTATCTGGTGTGACCCCCTTGTGCAGCAATAACTGCAACTAAACGTTTCCGGTAACTGTTGATCAGTCCTGCACACCGGCTTGGAGGAATTTTAGCCCATTCCTCCGTACAGAACAGCTTCAACTCTGGGATGTTGGTGGGTTTCCTCACATGAACTGCTCGCTTCAGGTCCTTCCACAACATTTCGATTGGATTAAGGTCAGGACTTTGACTTGGCCATTCCAAAACATTAACTTTATTCTTCTTTAACCATTCTTTGCTAGAATGACTTGTGTGCTTAGGGTCGTTGTCTTGCTGCATGACCCACCTTCTCTTGAAAGTCAGTTCATGGACAGGTGTCCTGACATTTTGCTTTAGAATTCGCTGCTATAATTCAGAATTCATTGTTTCATCAATGATGGCAAGCCATCCTGGCCCAGATGCAGCAAAACAGGCCCAAACCATGATACTACCACCACCATGTTTCACAGATGGAATAAGGTTCTTATGCTGGAATGCAGTGTTTTCCTTTCTCCAAACATAATGCTTCTCATTTAAACCAAAAAGTTCTATTTTGATCTCATCCGTCCACAAAACATTTTTCCAATAACCTTCTGGCTTGTCCACATAATCATTAGTAAACTGCAGACAAGCAGCAATGTTCTTTTTGGAGAGCAGTGGCTTCTTCCTTGCAACCCTGCCTTGCACACCATTGTTGTTCAGTGTTCTCCAGGATGGTGGACTCATGAACATTAACATTAGCCAATGTAAGAGAGGCCTTCAGTTGCTTAGAAGTTACTCTGGGGTCCTTTGTGACCTCACCAACTATTACACGCCTTGCTATTGGAGTGATCTTTGTTAGTCAACCACCCCTGGGGAGGGTAACAATGGTCTTGAATTTTCTCCATTTGTACATAATCTGTCTGACTGAGGATTGGTGGAGTTCAAACTCTTTAGAGATGGTTTTGTAACCTTTTCCAGCCTGATGAGCATCAACAACGCTTTTTCTCAGGTCCTCAGAAATCTCCTTTGTTCGTGCCATGATACACTTCCACAAACGTGTTGTGAAGATCAGACTTTGATAGATCCCTGTTCTTTAAATAAAACAGGGTGCCCACTCACACCTGATTGTCATCCCATTGATTGAAAACACCTGACTCTAATTTCACCTTCAAATTAACTGCTAATCCTAGAGGTTCATATACTTTTGCCCCTCACAGATATGTAATATTGGATCATTTTCCTCAATAAATAAATGACCAAGTATAATATTTTTGTTTCATTTGTTTAACTGGGTTCTCTTTATCTACTTTTAGGACTTGTGTGAAAATCTGATGATGTTTTAGGTCATATTTATGCAGAAATATAGAAAATTCTAAAGGGTTCACAAACTTTCAAGCACCACTGTACATGAATGGTCATGTGATGTGGATTTTCAGGGGTGTTAGTATGGTTGGATATTATTTTTAATATGGAGCCAAAATGCTCGTCTGGACAGAGATCGTTTTAAAACGATCTCCATGTGGCTGTAACCCCCAGAGAAACACACATACACACACAGTGTTTCATATATTTAGCTCTAATTCTCAAATCTCAGTCTCTGTCCCATAATTTTATGCATGAAAATATATATATATATGTGTGTGTGTGTGTGTGTGTGTGTGTGTGTGAGAGAGAGAGAGAGAGAGAGAGAGAGAGAGAATTCTCATGCTGCTTTCGGCAGCACTATTTGGTGCCATTCACATCAACACACACACACACACACACACACACACACACACACACACACACACACACAGACTGAGCCTTATGGTGGGTATATTTATATAAAACGCCCCAAACTGTTACCAAAAGTTCTGAAGTATGTGATTGTATAGAAGGTCTTTCTATGCTAGAACATTACAATTTCCCTTCACTGGAACTAAGGGGCCCAAACCTGTTCCAGCACGACAATGCCACTATGCACAAAACATCTTTTAAGACATGGTGTGTTAAGTTTGGAGTGGAAGAACTCAAGAGTCCTGCACAGAACCTTGACCTCAACCCCACTGAACACCTTTAGGATGAACTGGAACACTGACTGCACCCTAGTCTGGTTAACACCAGACCATATCACAAGTGAAATATGGTCTGGAATCCGCCTATTGAATTTCTTGTAGGGGAGGTGTAGTTTACGATTGTCAACGGCCATTTATTGGACGTTGCGAATGTCTAGCATTTGGCGTATACGTAGCCCATGGCCAATCATGGCAGTTGTACCCGGTGATGTAGTTAGAGCGACGAAGAAGAGAAGGAAGGAGAAGGCAAAACAAAAATAGACTGTAACGCCAAACGCTGTTCTTTTTTTAAAACAAACTTTCGCTCTAAACTATTCAGAACAGTGTCTAAAGCTTGATCGAAAGTTTGGTTCGTATCGCTCGCCGCCATGTTAAATGTGATCCGTAAACAGTCCCAAATAAACTACAAGCTTCCGTTTGTCGAGTAGTACGCGTCACCGTCTTTCCACCCCTCCCCACTCTCTGATTGGCTCCCTAACTCAGGCGAGCCTTTAGACCATAGTTTCCATGCTGTCTTTTCAGATCGGAACGATTGTGCAAAGCAGCATGGGATTTCCCAGGCTAACTGCACCCCAGGCCTCCTCATCCAACATCAGTGCCTGATCTCACTCATGCTCTTGTGGCTGAATGAACACAAAATCCCAACAGCCACGCTATAAAATCTAGTGGAAAGCCTTCCCAGAAGAGTGGAGATTATTATGACAGCAAAAGTGGAATAAATCTGACAGGAAATGATGTTCAACAAGTATATATGGGTGTGATGGTCTGGGGTACACATACTATTAGCCATATCTGCATGGTATAAACACTAAACTATGCTACTCTAATTCTATACTTTTTATACCATGCCATACTCGACACTATAATAAAGCATTCTATGCTGTACTATACTATATTATCCTACTCAATACTATCCTATCCTGTGCTAACTCATATTATTATACACTATGTTACACTATAGTATACTCTTCTATGCTATGCTTTACTGTACTATACTATTATACAACCCCAAATCAGAAAAAGTTGGGACGGTATGTTGAAACTGAATTTAAAACAGAGAATAATGATTTGTAAATTATCTTTGACCCGTATTGTACTCAAAACAAGACAACAGCACATTATGAGACATGCTTCATGAATTGCATTTTTTTTTTCTGAAATTAAAAGCACTTTCAATTTTGATTCTTGCAACACATTTCAAAAAAGTTGGGATGGTAAAGCATTTACCACTTTATAATGTTTCCATTCCTTCCCACAACACTTAAAAGATGTTTAAGGACTGAAGCCACCAAGTGATGAAGTGTTTCAGGTGTTTTGTTGTCCCATTCTTCCTGCAAACAAGCCATAAGGTGTGCAACAGTACAAGGTCATCATTGTCATTTTTGGTTTAAAAATTCACCACACATTCTCTTTTGGGGACAGGCACCCTCTTTTTCTGCAGCCATGCCTTTGTAATGTATGCAGAATGTGGTTTTGCATTGTTTTGTTGAAATATCTGTGGAAAAAATGTCATCTTGAAAGCAGCATATGTTACTCCAAAATCTCAAAGTACTTTTCTGCATTAATGCTGCCATCACAGAAGCGAAAGTTATCTTTGCCAAGGGCACTGACACAACCCCATACCATGACAGACCCTGGCTTTTGGACTTGTTATTGGGAACAGTCTGGATGGTCCTTGTCAGCTATGGTCCAGAGCACATAGTGTCCATTTCTTACAAAAAAATAAAAAATAAAATAAAATAAATAAAAACATTGAATACTGATTCTTGTGACCACAATACACATTTCCACTGTGTGGTCCATTCCAGATGCTTCCAAGTCCAGAGAAGATGATATTGCTTCTAGACACAATTAACATAAAGCTTCCTTTTTGCACAGTAAAGTTTTAACTGGTATTTGTGGATGTAATTCTGCATTGTAGTGCTTGACAAAGGTTTGCCAAAGTAACCCTGAGCCCATGTGGTTATATCAGCTATAGATTGATGATGGTTCTTGATGTAGTGCCGTATGAGGGATCAGAGATCACAGGTGTTCAGCTTAGGCTTGTGCCCTTGCCCTTTTTGCACCAAAATTCCTCCAGATTCCTTGAATCGTTTAATGCATGGTAGAGGGTGAACTATCCAAATCCATTTGTATCTTTCTTTGAGGAACATTGCTTTTAAACATTTAAATAATTTTCTCATGTGTATGTTAACAAACTGGAGGTCCTCAGGCCATCTTTGCTCCTCAAAGACTAGGCCTTTCCTGGATACTGATTTTGCACCAAATTACGATTACAATCATCTATTGACTTCACATTACAGGTATTTAGCAGATGCCCTTATCCAAACGACATACAATGAACACACGCACACATACAAAGTGCCTGGGGAGCAGTTGGGGGTTAGGTGCCTTGCTCAAGGGCATTTCAGCCATGGATTATTCCTGCCAGTCCTGGAAATTGAACCAGTAACAGCTGCTTCTCCAAACTTTAGGCCATCATCTGTTTCAAATCACAATGTTTAATTGTTTTACCTCATTACTAGCCCTAAATTTCCCCATCCAATTTTTTTTTGGAATGTGTTGCAGGGCTGAAATGCAGGAATGGATGTATATTAATAAATGAAATAAAGTTGACCAGACAAAACATGAAATATCTTGGGTTCATACTGTCTGCAATGCAACACAAATCAAAGCAAGTTGAGAACTCACTGCTTTCTTTTTTTATTATTTGTACTTTCCATACTGTCTCACCCTTTTCTGATTTGGGGTTGTATATTCTTCTAAGCTGTGCTGTATTATGTTCTACACCCTTTCATGCTGTTCTGTACTATACTTTCACTTGTTCTACTATTCTATATGATGACTATGGGTGTGGAAACTTTTACACTCAGCTGTATATACATGTTCAGATTTCCTCTCAAACATCCTGATTAGTGAAGCAGTACAAAGACACAAGTGTGTTTCTGTCAGCCAGAACATGTACTAATTACTGCATAATGATGTCACGACTAAATTATCTCTGAACCCTGAAGCTACAGAGGAGTATGAAACCAGGACAATGCTGATGAGCCAGCAACATCACACACACACACACACACACACACACACACACACACACACACACACACACACACACACACACACACACACTGTAGCAGTGTAAATGTTCCATCTAACCTGGCTTATTATGATATGTAAGGTCACAATATTGTATCATAAATTTATAGATTATCATTTCTCCAAAAATAAGGACTATTTTTTTCTCCGAGGCAACAAATGCTCCCTACTTAGGAACCCTAAAATCTAGTGGAAGATTGATATCAGGACATGTTTATTACATGATGTTTAAGAACACACACACACACACACACACACACACACACACACACACACACACACACACACAGAGAGAGAGAGAGAGAGAGAGAGAGAGAGAGAGAGCACAAGAGAGAGAGCACGCAAGAGATTAGCAGCTCCCAAAGGCAAGATTTTCTTTCTTCGCTGGTTGGATGACTAAAAGCATTAAACAAGTGGGGACACGCCTGTCTAATGAAGGGTTATCTGTGTTTAAACTCTGCTTTAAGACATTAACACACACACACACACACACACACACACACACACACACACACACACACACACACACACACACACACACACACATAATGGGGCCCAGATGTGCAGTAGACAGTCAGTAGGACTGTGTAAGGACATGAAGAATTTCCTGACACAGCAAACGGAGTGAAACACACACACACACACACACACACACACACACACACACACACACACACACACACACACACACACTTCAACTCACAATAACACAATCACTAGCTATCAAACACGAATACTACATTAAACACAAATACAATATTTATCCTTTATTATGGAATATTTATTCAGCTTTGCATGAAAAACTTTTGAATGAAATGAAAATCTGTTTATTTCTATTTTATAAATGGAACTGAAAAGTGAAATGCCTTGACTTCTAGAAGTTTCTGTCCTTATTCTGTACTTTTGTGATGTGACTGTTACACACACAGAGCATGTGATACCAATGTTGTCTGCAGCGTGTGGTGTGTAAAGCATTACATCTTTCTGGTGTTCGTGTTGTTAGCGAAGCATGAATTCTTACCAAATGACAGGAATCAGACCACAGCTGGATAGTGTTGCATGTTGCTATGCCAACGCATAGACTGACTGACTGTCCGTAATAAGTGTCGTAATGGTTTCAATGTAACAAGCTACTGCTAGAACTGGAATTTGATGTAGTGAACACAGACACATGGGGTGATCAGCACTCTTGGAACACCGCTTAGTGCTGAATGTTGTTAGAAGTTGTATTGTTCACATTTTCATTCTTCTACATGAACAATGTTGAGAGACTTTCTGCAAGTACTGATTCCACTGTCTCTGTAGTAGCAACATATGGCAATAAACTACGTGTTAATTACTTTACTTAGTTAGTATGTGATTGCCTGAGAGGAGAAAAGATGGAGCTTGAGCACTTTTATTCTTCAACCATGCCTACAGGCTGATCAGTGAACACTGATTACTTTAATACGCTTGATATCGTGTTATTAATCTGCAGGGCTGAGCAATCAGTTGACCGCACGATGCAAAAGAGTTCAGCTCAGCTCCACCTACACTGCAGTGCTGATCACTGCTCTGATCACTGCGTCCTGTTTCCTTGTACACAGCGCTGCATATTTCTGGCACAGTGATGATGCACCGTGTGTGTGTGACACATGGCCAAGTCACACAATGTACAGAAAGTGTGTGCCAATAACTTCAGGACATCATACAGAGTGTGTGTGTGCGCGCACGCACGCACACGCACACACACAATCATGTGTTTTTATTATACCCATGTGTCCATTATGTGTTAGCTACGAGCAAAAATTTAAAAAGTTAAACTCCAAACAATCCTGATGATGGAGCAAATCTGGAATATAATTTTATAGCAACAGGAGACAGGCATCAACATCCAGGATGAACTCTCTCTCTCTCTCTCTCTCTCTCTCTCTCACACACACACACACACACACACACACACACACTCTTGCTCACCACTTTTACACAGAGATCCCACTATACAGCCATTAAGAATACTCCTCATTATGCCAGCTTTGGTTGTTTACACTGAACCAAACAAACAAAGACGGCATAACGCCATCCCAGTGTTTTTAGATAGCATGCCAACGTTTTGAAACCAGAGGTGTGACGTGTAACACAATGGATTGTTGGCGTCTAGTGTGACTTACAACATACACACTGGAAATATGAACACCCCGAGCATACTGGCATTGCTTTCAATACAAGGAGCTCCCGGACTTTGCTGTCTCCCCAATTCACAGACAATTGGTTCCTGTAGCAAACTACTGCTTCGGATTATCAGTGAACAGTTTCTTCATATATATATATATATATATATATATATATATATATATATATATATATATATATATATATATATATATATATATATATATTTTTTTTTTAATAAATCCCTGTGTAGGGGGTCGCACACATACACTGTAAACCCGAATAAGTTGAGTTTACTTAAAAAAATTGAGGAAAGTGGTTGCCTTAAAAAAATAAGTAATTATTAATGATTGAATTGAGTACCTTAAACTTACCAGAAGATTGTAAGTTTAAGGTACTCAATTCAATCATTAATAATTACTTATTTTTTTTAAGGCAACCACTTTCCTCAATTTTTTTAAGTAAACTCAACTTATTCGGGTTTACAGTGTAATACATACTCAAAAAGTCACACCCCTGTCCCGCCATGCCGGCTCTCTCTTTAAACAGTCACCGACCCAAATTGATGTCTACCTCCACTGCTGGCTCAGAGGGAGAACAACACAAAAACCCCATTCGACATTCGTATGTTTTATACAGAACACCAAGATGGAATAAAGGCGCAACATTCCTGCCTTGAAGAGACTGTGTAAAATAGGCTATCTCTCTCTCCTTCCCTCCCTCTCTCTCTCTGAATATAGAATTTAGGGCAGAGAGACACAGAGAGTGTCTTCTAGATGATTCACTGTTCTAGCTTTAAATAAGCGAAACTGAACACACACACACACACACACACACACACACACACACACACACACACACACACACACACACAGGTCACCTGAATTGTATTAGGGTGTGTGTGAATAACACAGACCCCATACAGTATCACGGATTAGTCTGACATACAGAAATGGGGTGTGTATATATTATATGTACAGTGCTCAGCGTAAATGAGTACACCCCCTTTGAAAAGTAACACTTTAAACAATATCTCAATGAACACAAACAATTTCCAAAATGTTGAAAAGACAAAGTTTAATATAACATCTGTTTAACTTATAACATGAAAGTAAGGTTAATAATATAACTTAGATTACACATTTTTCAGTTTTACTCAAATTAGGGTGGTGCAAAAATGAGTACACCCCACAACAAAAACTACTACATCTAGTAGTTTGTATGGCCTCCATGATTTTTAATGACAGCACCAAGTCTTATAATAATAATAATAATAATAATAATAATAATAATAATAATAATAATAATAGGTTCAATTTATATAGCGCCTTTCTAAAACCCAAGGACGCTTTACAATTATAGACAGGGGAAAAAAAAAGTCCACCAAATAGGGGTCAGGATGTAATTCCAGTGGTGTAGCAGCCACAGTCCCACCAAAAGACGCACGAAAACAAGTCCCACACCACCAGCACAGCCACCGCGACGCCACCAGCAACATCACTCGAACACCACACCATGGATCCACAGAGCGAGCACAGAAACACCGCCATGCAGAGCGCTGGTGTGTCCCAAACCGCCTGCACAGCCGCCGCGACGCCACTGAGCAACATCGCCCGGAACATCACGCCAAGCATTAAAGCACAGAGCGCTGGACAACCACGATGTCAAAATGAGCAACAAGCTCACTGCAGTCCACAGCTGGGAGCACAGGCATCACCCACAGCAAACCAAGGCTTGGAGGGGACCGATGCCCAAAACTGGGTCTGGAGCTACACCAGAAGCAGTGGACAAAACACTCAAATAAACATCAAACTACACAAACACACAGAAAAAAATAGCTCCGGTGAAAAGCAGCAGCCAGAATGCGCATGATGTACTCTCAACCGGAAATGGAAACGGCATGGAATGAACAAGTTGGTGACATTTAGCAACATCAATCTTTTTCCATTCTTCAACAATGACCTCTTTTAGCGACTGGATGCTGGAAGGAGAGTGGTGCTCAACTTGTCTCTTCAGAATTCCCCATAGGTGTTCGATTGGGTTCAGATCAGGAGACATACTTGGCCACTGAATCACTTTCACCCTGTTCTTCTTCAGAAATCCAACAGTGGCCTTAGATGTGTGTTTAGTCATGTTGGAAAAGTGCATGACGACCACGGGCACGGAGTGATGGTAGCATCTTCTCTTTCGGTATAGAGCAATACATCTGTGAATTCATGATGCCATCAATGAAATGCAGCTCCCCGACACCAGCAGCACTCATGCAGCCCCACATAAGGACACTGCCACCACCATGTTTCACTGTAGGCACCATGCATTTTTCTTTGTATTCCTCACCTTTGCAATGCCATACAGTTTTGAAGCCATCAGTTCCAAAAACATTTACTGTATCTTGGTCTCATCACTCCAGAGTATAGAGTCCCAGTAGTCTTCATCTTTGTCAGCATGGGCCCTGGCAAACTCTAGGCAGGCTTTTTTGTGCCTGGGCTTTAGGAGAGGATTCTTTCGTGGACGGCATCCATGCATGCCATTCCTCTGCAGTGTACACCGTGTTGTGTCACGGGAAATAGTCACCCCAGTTTGGCTTTCTATTTCTTTAGATAACTGCAGTGAACTTGCATGCTGATTTTCTTCAACCCTTCTCATCAGAAGACGCTCCTGTCGAGGTGTTAACTTCCGTGGACGACCTGGACGTCTCTGTGAGATGGTTGCAGTTCCATCTTTCTTAAATTTTTGTACCACTTTTGCTAAAGTATTCTGACTGATAAGTAAAGCTTTGCTGATCTTCTTGTAGCCTTCACCTTTGTGGTGTAAAGAAATTATTTTCTTTAGGGAATACCTGAAGAGACAAGTTGAACATCACTCTCCATCCAGCATCCAGTCACTAAAAGAGGTCATTGCTGAAGAATGGAAAAAGATTGATGTTGCAAAATGTCGCCAACTTGTTCATTCCATGCTTAGAAGACTTGGTGCTGTCATTAAAAATCATGGAGGCCATACAAAGTACTAGATGTAGTAGTTTTTGTTGTGGGGTGTACTCATTTTTGCACCACCCTAATTTGAGTAAAACTGAAAAATGTGTAATCTAAGTTTATATTATTAACATTACTTTCACATTATAAGTTAAACAGATGTTATATTAAACTTTGTCTTTTCAACATTTTGGAAATTGTTTGTGTTCATTGAGATATTATTTAAAATTTTACTTTTCAAAGGGGGTGTAGTCATTTACGCTGAGCACTGTATGTGTGTGTGTCTTTGTTCCCATGCCTTTCATCATCACAATTACTATGGAATCTTGGAAGCACACACACACACACACACACACACACATGACCCTAGATTATTTAATGCTGAAACCAATCACTAAGCCCCGCCCCTAAACACTGACTTGTTGCTTTCAAGAAAACTTGAAGTTACAGCTTAACTGTTATAATGTTTTTTTTTAATGGTTTTTAAGAAGAAACCTTTATTTGTCATATGCAAACTTCAAGCACAGTGAAATTCATCCTCTGCATTTAACCCATCTGAAGCAGTGAACACACACACACACACTCAGAGCAGTAGGCAGCCACACCACAGTGCCCAGGGAGCAGTCAGGGGTTAGGTACCTTGCTCAAGAGCACCTCAGCCCAAGGCCACCCCACATCAACCTAACTGCATGTCTTTGGATTGTGGGGGAAACCGGAGCACCCACAGGAAACCCACGCAGACACGGGGAGAACATGCAAACTTCACACAGAAAGGCCCTCACCGGCCGCTGGGTTCGAACCCAGAACCTTCTTGCTGTGAGGTGACCGTGCTAACCACTACACCACCGTGCTGCCCTGAGCTGACACTGGAGACTCCATAAATATTACATAAACACCTCCTTACAATTGCCCCAGGGGACAAATAAAGTGTTTTGAATTGAATTGAATTACAGAAAACATTACCATTCCACAAATTTGCTTATTATTAGTGGAGGGTCCATTGTATAAGTACGTACCTGTGAATGAGCAGTTTCTATAGAAACTATAAATGTTAATAAATAAATAAATAAATAAATAAATTAAAAAAATCAGTCTAGACCAGCGTTTCTCAATCTTTTTTCAGTCACGGCACCCTTCAGAAGTATGCAAATTCTCAAGGCACCCCCATATAAAATATATGCAGTCACGCTGACCATACGCTGACCCCGGCAGTGACGTTGTGACATGAGAAAGGGGGCTGTGAGACAAATTTTGATGATGCATGAGGCGGCGATGATCTGCATTAGTGTAACTATAGTTTTTTGGAATTTTAATTCATTTTATTTATTTCAATGTTAGAATATATAATTTTTTGACGGCACCCCAACAAAGCCAGACGGCACCCCAGGGTGCCACGGCACCCTGGTTGAGAAAGGCTGGTCTAGACTCCACAAATTAACAACTTTTCACTCCTGTGTGTGCACGCATGTTTGCGCATGCGTATGTTGGACAAGAATGGTTCATATGAGATCCATCTGCTGCCACACACACTTACGGTGAGGACATGCTGATATGAAAACGCACGTGCGCGCACATGCACACAGCTATTTATGTTCCATTTCCTTTTATTTATCCAGTTCATTGTTCAACCCACATCTGCTACAGGCTTGAAAAACAATGACTAGGCCACACATACACACACACACACAAACACACACACACACACGAGTACAAGAAATCCGTCAAACACACATCTGTTGCAGGTCAGCTCTATTCTAAATTGCTGGTTGCTATTGTTTATTGCTCAGTACATACTGGAGCACAGCAGCTGTTTCTACACACATCTCTGGGTAGAAAGGTATTTGGACTGATGTAAATGGTGGTAATGTTGTGGAAGAAAAAGATGGAAACATTTAGACATTTAGTACAAAAACAGATGGATTAGATGGATTCAAACACACACTCTCACACACACACACACACACACACACACACACACACACACACACACACACACACACACACGATCAGAGGCGATTAGGAAAGTCTCTTTATGCATGTGAGACAGGTGCCCCAACAGCACCTCATTTCCTGTTTCTGAGGCCCACAACTACGAACATGATCAGCATCTTGCAGTTTTCTCTCTCTCTCTCTCGCTCTCTCTCTCTCACACACACACACACACACACACACACACTATAGTTAGAAGGGTGTGTCCTTTACATTTCTGTCCACCCCAAACAGGAAGTGGATGTTTTTTCAGCACCCTAAATAATCACTGTTTACTTCCTGTGTGTGTCCAAAAAGAGCCACTACTTTTCCCACAATCCCCTGCAGTATGAAAACGTCAAGAAGCTTTAAAGGTGTGTGTGTGTGATATTAAATAAGTGTACATGCATTTTAAAAATGCATATGATTTAGTTTTGCAGAGCATCAAAAATTACATGATTTCACAGTAAAATATTTGTAATTTGTCATATTGGAAGTAGAAGTTCTAAATGTTGTAAAAGGTTTCAATCATTTAATGAAGTAAAGGTTTGTTGGCAATAAAGAATGAAAAATTCCTGCTTGATTAAAAACAAGAGCCTAAAATTACAACATGGTGACTAAGCAATGAAAGAGGCTATGTGTTTCATTGCTGCCCTAACTGACATAACTTCTGTATTGGCTTTTTTTAATATAATGTCAGGTAGATTGTGTTTTTTTTCCCTTCAATGTTTAAAAAAGTTATCTGTATCATATTGGTGTCTTGGCATCATGTTTATGCTGCATCTTGTACAATAAAATAATCTTCTAAAGCAGTGAAAGAGTACATCCTAATGTGGCATGTGTTAAATCTTCCAGTAATGCAGCTCAGCCACTGCACCCCCTCAGCTATAGTAGACTAAGGCTACGTCAACATTAGTACATTTGAGTTTTAAAACAAGTATTATCTCCATCCAGAGGACCATTTTAACTCCGCATCAGAAATAATCTCCGTCCAGACTAACACACCTGATAATGCACATCACATGACCATTCATATACACTGGGCATGAATGTGCCATGCTGGTTCATTTTCTTCCAGAAAAGGGTCACATGATAGGAGCGTGACAAATCAGGAAAGGATACGTATGTCGTAATTGAGGAGACCCAATCAGGAAGCAAATGTGGGTGTCTGTGTCATTGTTTCAAAACAGCTCTGTTTCTGTCCATCTTGACTGTAACACAACCTTGAAGTTTTCAAACTATGACACAGCAGTGTTTCCAAAATTCTCCGCTTTTAGGGCTTGAAAACTCCAGAGTAGTGTGGACGCCAGGTAGAAACGTAGCAAAAGTGATGCATTTTAGAACTAAAATATATTAATGTGGACGTAGCCTAGTGCTGAGTGATACGACAATGTAATAGATATTGTGAGAAAATGTCACAATCCACTTCTCATGTATCTCATGATAACTAAGCTTAAAAACTGATTAAAAAATAATTACAAAAAAATCACTGAAACCAGCTGATGCGAGTTTAAAATTGTCCTTAAATGTTTAAATTTGTACAATTAAAAAATAAGAATGTTTATCCACTGTTTAATATTGCATTCTCTCAATAAAATTTGATTACATTTTTAAAAATTTGTGTATCAAGAATAAACTGATTTATTACTGGTTATAAATACAGTGGTGCTTGAAAGTTTGTGAACCCTTTAGAATTTTCTATATTTCTGCATAAATATGACCTAAAACATCATCAGATTTTCACACAAGTCCTAAAAGTAGATAAAGAGAACCCAGTCAAACAAATGAGGCAAAAATATTATACTTGGTCATTTATTTATTGAGGAAAATGATCCAATATTACATATCTGTGAGTGGCAAAAGTATGTGAACCTTTGCTTTCAGTATCTGGTGTGACCCTCTTGTGCAGCAATAACTGCAACTAAACGTTTGCGGTAACTGTTGATCAGTCCTGCACACCGGCTTGGAGGAATTTTAGCCCATTCCTCTGTACAGAACAGCTTCAACTCTGGGATGTTGGTGGGTTTCCTCACATGAACTGCTCGCTTCAGGTCCTTCCACAATATTTTGATTGGATTTAGGTCAGGACTTTGACTTGGCCATTCCAAAACATTAACTTTATTCTTCTTTAACCATTCTTTGGTGGAACGACTTGTGTGCTTAGGGTCGTTGTCTTGCTGCATGACCCACCTTCTCTTGAGATGGACAGATGTCCTGACATTTTCCTTCAGAATTCGCTGCTATAATTCAGAATTCATTGTTCCAGCAATGATGGCAAGCTGTCCTGGCCCAGATGCAGCAAAACAGGCCCAAACCATGATACTACCACCACCATGTTTCACAGATGGGATAAGGTTCTTATGCTGGAATGCAGTGTTTCTCCTTTCTCCAAACATAATGCTTCTCATTTAAACCAAAAAGTTCTATTTTGGTCTCATCTGTCCACAAAACATTTTCAATAGCCTTCTGGCTTGTCCACGTGATCTTTAGCAAACTGCAGACGAGCAGCAATGTTCTTTTTGGAGAGCAGTGACTTTCTCCTTGCAACCCTGCCATGCACACCATTGTTGTTCAGTGTTCTCCTGATGGTGGACTCATGAACATTAACATTAGCCAATGTGAGAGAGGCCTTCAGTTGCTTAGAAGTTACCCTGGGGTCCTTTGTGACCTCGCCGACTATTACACGCCTTGCTCTTGGAGTGATCTTTGTTGGTCGCCCACTCCTGGGGAGGGTAACAATGGTCTTGAATTTCCTCCATTTGTTCACAATGTGTCTGACTGTGGATGGGTGGAGTCCAAACTCTTTAGAGATGGTTTTGTAACCTTTTCCAGCCTGATGAGCATCAACAATGCTTTTTCTGAGGTCCTCAGAAATCTCCTTTGTTCGTGGCATGATACACTTCCACAAACATGTGTTGTGAAGATCAGATGTTGATAGATCCCTGTTCTTTAAATAAAACAGGGTGCCCACTCACACCTGATTGTCATCCCACTGATTGAAAACACCTGACTCTAATTTCACCTTCAAATTAACTGCTAATCCTAGGGGTTCACATACTTTTGCCACTCACAGATATGTAATATTGGATCATTTTCCTCAATAAGTAAATGACCAAGAATAATATTTTTGTCTCATTTGTTTAAGTGGGTTCTCTTTATCTACTTTTAGGACTTGTGTGGAAATCTGATGATGTTTTCGGTCATATTTATGCAGAAATATAGAAAATTCTAAAGGGTTCACAAACTTTCAAGCACCACTGTATATCCGTTTTCTGAAATACACTCTGTATTGCTGGCAGTTTGTGAGTGAACCGGAATGTCATGATGTACAGCTTATCAGAAATGGCTTTGGGAATGGTGATAAGGTACTTTTGTTGCATCACCCAGCCCTACATAAACTGCTCCTCTTATAGGGTGCCATTATATTTATCCTGACTGAATGACAAGTGTTTTGTGTTGATTTTCATGTTTTAGTAAAGTGTTGTGTAATTGAAATAAGTGATTTAAACTTTACAGCTTAATCTGTATATAAAAATCACAGTAACACAAACAAATGATCAGAAAAACTTTTCATTCGACATTCACGTTAGTGAGGCTGCTTATCCACAAATTTGCACACACACACACACACACACACACACACACACACACAGGACAAAAAGGCAGAAGATGCTTTTTTGTTTGTTTTTTGTTTTTTATGAACCTCACATGTCTTGTGTAAATGTCCCAACAAATTAAGGGGTAGAGTCAAAGACCAAGAAAGAAAGGAAAAAAAAAAACACTTGCAGTAACATCAAAGAATAGCACTGAAACCAAAGGTGCTGAAGCTCCACCCTCTGATGGTAATGGGGCGTGTCCTCAGTGTCCCTGGTATGATCTTATTCCAAATAAGGCCAGCTTGTTCATTTTCCATGTGGACCGAATTCGTTTAAAATAATCACAGGACTTTAAAGTGACCAAATACATTTTAAAAACACACACACACACACACACACACACACACACACACACACACACACACACACACACACACACACACTTCTCATGATGCTTGGCTCTTTGGGGCACAGACACAAACACTGATAGATAGATAGATAGATAGATAGATAGATAGATAGATAGATAGATAGATAGATAGATCTTTCTCTCTCTCACACACACACATGCACACACACACACACACACACCAACTGTAACCTTAAATGCCAAAACTATCAGTGTTATAATTATGAATTCCTTCCTATAGGGGGATTCCAAACTGCACACACAAACACATTTCCTCTTCCCCTTGATTAAAGTGTGTCTGAACAGTAGACTTCATTTTCCATAACACACACACACACACACACACACACACACACACACACACAC
The DNA here is from genome assembly GCF_027579695.1 of Neoarius graeffei. Lineage (NCBI taxonomy): Eukaryota > Metazoa > Chordata > Actinopteri > Siluriformes > Ariidae > Neoarius > Neoarius graeffei. The sequence continues at coordinate 44,963,829 of NC_083581.1, forward strand.
ACACACACACACACACTATAAAAAGTATCATATATTTTGCTTCCACAAAAATTCACTCACATTAATCTCATGTGGCATCCCCCCCAACACGCAACCTTAGTCTACACAATATGTAGTACATAGGGGATAGCACGTGTGTGTGTGTGTGTGTGTGTGTGTGTGTGTGTGTGTGTGTGTAGAAACAGTAATTGATGATGTAATGACAGACAGGAATCTTGATTGAAGGACATTTACTGCTCTTGGGCTTCCTATAGCTCATCACTCACACACACAGACACACACCTGTCCATTTTAAATTGGATCCATCCCATCCCAACTAAGTTGGAGCTCATTTGAATGCAAGTCAAAGAAAAGTTTTGCATGCTGTGAGTTTGCATATATGAGGGCAACCACACACAGACTCTCTCTCTCGGATGTAAAATAAAAGGAAGCAATGTCTTTCTCCTTCCTCTCTATTTCCTGTTTGATAACCCAGATGGTCACACAGCTGGAGAGGATAAAGAGACTTCCCTCCCTCAGTCTTTTCTTCATCCCGCTGTCCCTCCCAGACACACACGTCCACTAAAAACAGACAAGCATGCACACATACCAGAAACTAAAAGACACACATCAAACTAAGCAGCCACACTCACTCTATTTCCTCCATTTTCTCTCCCTCACGACTGAAGGACAGGTGAAACATCATGATTTCTACACAGACACTCATGGCTCTCATGACACACTGTTCAGTCAGTTCTACTGATTTTCTCTGAAGGCTGTCCTGTGGGGAGAAACAGTAAAATACTAAGAAATATTTGACACACACACAAAAAAAACCCCCGACGTGTGTGTCTATGCTGCATCTCCCTCACAGGGTGATCTACTGAGCACGACACATGAGTGTGTTTTATTGCCTGTGAGCAGCCCAAAACTTTAATCTTGGAGAAATATAGAAGAAAGGTGAACTGAAAAACAGTGTTAAATACAACAAAAGTCAAAGAGCGACATTTTCTGTTTCTGAGAAAAGATGCTCTGGCGTGTTGCATGTAGTTATTTCTGTTTCTGTCCACTGTGTGTGCATGCGTGAAGAGAACTTATGACATCTGAAGTGTTAAAGTCAATAGATTTATTTTCCCTTTTACTCATATAAAGATATGCATGTGAAATATTCTACAACCCCGATTCCAAAAAAGTTGGGACAAAGTACAAATTGTAAATAAAAATGGAATGCAATGATGTGGAAGTTTCAAAATTCCATATTTTATTCAGAATAGAACATAGATGACATATCAAATGTTTAAACTGAGAAAATGTATCATTTCAAGAGAAAAATTAGGTGATTTTAAATTTCATGACAACAACACATCTCAAAAAAGTTGGGACAAGGCCATGTTTACCACTGTGAGACATCCCCTTTTCTCTTTACAACAGTCTGTAAACGTCTGGGGACTGAGGAGACAAGTTGCTCAAGTTTAGGGATAGGAATGTTAACCCATTCTTGTCTAATGTAGGATTCCAGTTGCTCAACTGTCTTAGGTATTTTTTGTCGTATCTTCCGTTTTATGATGCGCCAAATGTTTTCTATGGGTGAAAGATCTGGACTGCAGCCTGGCCAGTTCAGTACCCGGACCCTTCTTCTACGCAGCCATGATGCTGTAATTGATGCAGTATGTGGTTTGGCATTGTCATGTTGGAAAATGCAAGGTCTTCCCTGAAAGAGACGTCGTCTGGATGGGAGCGTATGTTGCTCTAGAACCTGGATATACCTTTCAGCATTGATGGTGTCTTTCCAGATGTGTAAGCTGCCCATGCCACACGCACTAATGCAACCCCATACTATCAGAGATGCAGGCTTCTGAACTGAGCGCTGATAACAACTTGGGTCGTCCTTCTCGTCTTTAGTCCGAATGATACGGCGTCCCTGATTTCCATAAAGAACTTCAAATTTTGATTCATCTGACCACAGAACAGTTTTCCACTTTGCCACAGTCCATTTTAAATGAGCCTTGGCCCAGAGAAGATGTCTGCGCTTCTGGATCATGTTTAGATACGGCTTCTTCTTTGAACTACAGAGTTTTAGCTGGCAACGGCGGATGGCATGGTGAATTGTGTTCACAGATAATGTTCTCTGGAAATATTCCTGAGCCCATTTTGTGATTTCCAATACAGAAGCATGCCTGTATGTGATGCAGTGCCATCTAAGGGCCCGAAGATCACGGGTACCCAGTATGGTTTTCCAGCCTTGACCCTTACGCACAGAGATTCTTCCAGATTCTCTGAATCTTTTGATGATATTATGCACTGTAGATGATGATATGTTCAAACTCTTTGCAATTTTACACTGTTGAACTCCTTTCTGATATTGCTCCACTATTTGTTGGCGCAGAATTAGGGGGATTGGTGATCCTCTTCCCATCTTTACTTCTGAGAGCTGCTACCACTCCAAGATGCTCTTTTTATACCCAGTCATGTTAATGACCTATTGCCAATTGACCTAATGAGTTGCAATTTGGTCCTCCAGCTGTTCCTTTTTTGTACCTTTAACTTTTCCAGCCTCTTATTTCCCCTGTCCCAATTTTTTTGAGATGTGTTGCTGTCATGAAATTTCAAATGAGCCAATATTTGGCATGAAATTTCAAAATGTCTCACTTTCGACATTTGATATGTTGTCTATGTTCTATTGTGAATACAATATCAGTTTTTGAGATTTGTAAATTATTGCATTCCGTTTTTATTTATAATTTGTACTTTGTCCCAACTTTTTTGGAATCGGGGTTGTATGTATGTGTGTGTCCTTGCTTTCATTGAATCTTTCAACTCGGGTCTGAATCTGGAATTGATTAAGTAAAACAACAATAAAGCAGCCAAGTGTGAAGCAATGCCACTTTCCTGCATTTCATCTGTCAGTGTGTGCATCTTGAGGATTTTTATGGTTGCACTGTGTGTGGGAGAGAGAACACTAGTCGGGGTTAAAGGAAGTGTCCCACTCTGCCTCACAGCCACACTAAATCAGGCTCACTGTTACACCACTAATAAGCATAGAAGACATTTTATCCAGCAATGAGCCGTGCATGCGTGTGTGTCATGAGAAACATCTGTCATTATTAAAGCGGTCATGCATGCACAACAATACAGCAGAAGAACAGCCTGAGAAATAAAACTAAACAAAGGTTGAACATGCTGCTTTTGAATTGTGGATTCTGATTGGTCAGAAGGTGTCTTGTACAGTGACTTGTACAGCAGATGCTCCACATACATGGCTTTTAAAAATCATGTGTTTATTTGACATGTATGGAAGGAGTCTACAGTGCCAACGATTTGTAGCAGTCAGATGTAACGCTGTAACTAAGTTTTCTGACATCTTCAGGACAGAGAAGTTTACGGTTTGTGGTTTCTCGGAAGCTGTTTTTGTTATCCGTCTTATTAACGTCGAGAGAGAAAAGAAGCTGGTGAGGGAACAACTGTTTATAGCTGCTATAGCATAAGCAACAACAGGAACTAAAAAAAGTAAACATTGTGGCAAATTGCTGTGGTGTAAGAGGAATAAAACACTTAGGGATGTGCTGTTATCAGAAAATCATCGACTTCAGGGTAGTAACAGGAACTCCACTCCACTCCACTGCACCACCCTGTTGTTGATTATTTTCCAATAACACGATGACAGAGTGGTTCTTTCTCTCACTCATTGTGCTTTCTGAAATTCGGTAAATACAGTATTAGATGCAGTGACGTCACTGCTGAATCTGAGGAACAGGAGAGACAGATTTAACACTTTACTTTGATCAACTCGGAAAGAAAAGCACAGCGCACGCTCACCTCACCTTCCTGATGTCTTGCGATGTTTGTTTTGGATTTGTTTTTCTTTCTTTCTGTTTTTTCCCCCCTGTTTGACTCTCCAGTTGTCTCACGCTCCAAATCCGCCGCCACTATAGTCATGCGCGCACCGAGCTGCTTTGTGTGAACTGTGTGTGCACCACACATTAACAGGCTCTCGTTTAAACTTGACTACACAAGCACTGCGGAGGAGAAACAGGATCTCCACTCACACTGCTCACAACCTCACCATTTAGATTACATACGGGACCCACGTGCAAACTGTCCATATTTCAGGTGATTGTGCGCTGGTGTCACGTGACTACGAGTGTCAAATAAACAGCAACACTAACACGGTGTTTTATTTTTCTCTCACAAAGTCTGTGCTGAAAAGATTCAAAGATTTTTTTATTGTCATTTCACTACATATCCAGGACATATAGGAGAATCAAAATGCCATTTCTCTCTCTCACCTTACTTGTAAAATCAGATAAAAATATTTATATTAAGGAAAATTGTGGTTAGGGCTGTCTGGGTTAGAGCCCCGTGGCCGGCAAGGGCCTTTCTGTGCGGAGTTTGCATGTTCTCCCCATGTCTGCGTGGATTTCCTCCGGGTGCTCCAGTTTCCCCCACAGTCCAAAGACATGCAGGTTAGGTTAACTGGTGACTCTAAATTGACCGTAGGTGTGAATGTGAGTGTGAATGGTTGTCTGTGTCTATGTGTCAGCCTTGCGATGATCTGGCGACTTGTCCAGGGTGTACCCTGCCTTTCGCCCGTAGTCAGCTGGGATAGGCTCCAGCTTGCCTGCGACCCTGTAGAACAGGATAAAGCGGCTAGAGATAATGAGATGAGATGAGATGAGATATATATGTAAAAATACACTCTAAAATCAAACAATGTACAAAATAGCAGTAGTGCAAATACAGTATAATATCTGTAACAGAGGTCAAGTCAAGTTTATTTGTATAGTGCTTTTAACAATAAACATTGTCGCAAAGCAGCTTTACACAATTTGAACGACTTAAAAAATGAGCTAATTTTATCCCTAATCTATCCCCAATGAGCAAGCCTCTGGCGATGGTGGCAAGGAAAAACTCCCTCAGACGACATGGGGAAGAAACCTCGAGAGGAACCAGACTCAAAAGGGAACCCATCCTCATTTGGGCAACAACAGACAGCATGACTATAATATTAACAGTTTTAACATGAAGACAGTCTCGTTGATGTTGTAACTCTCCACTGATGGAAACTTGAGTGCAAAACTGTTCATGACAACTGCAGTCCTAAAGTTAGCAAGTCAACTATAGTCCTCAGCCATAAAAGCATTACTGTAAGAGTCCAGAACGTCCTCCAGGTGTGACTTTCAATTGTCCTCATGGGGCCATCCTCCACAGGAGCGATGCGATGAGACTCCAACCAGACACAGGGCACCAGGATGGATCAAGCAGGTCCGAGGAGCAGAAGAGGTCAGCATCTCGATCCCAGGACCAACATGTAACTCAGAGGGACAGATTTTTTTTGGGGGGGGAGGAGAGGGAGAGAAAACACAGGTTGTTAGGTATGCTCAATGTCACCTGAATAAGTGTAGGCAACAGGTGTCAATGTCTAAAAATAACACAAGTATTAAGTCTGTGTGGTAGGCTCACGGAGACGAGAGTTCTGACATCAGGCATAATACACAACAATGGCATGTTAATATGGTTAAAAAATATCATGACCTGCTCTGGCTGGCTGCTTGATTGGGTGATGGGAGCACACTCCTCAGCAATGAAACAGTTGGAATTATAGATCAGAGTGAGTGCAGGCAGATGCAGATGGGACCCTTAGGGCTGGCCAAGACAATTCAGTTACATTTCACTGGGTCTGGGACATGCGACAGAATGTCTGACGGCTGATTCCCTGCAGGCTATGAGAGCCAGTCGAGGTCTCCACCCTCTCCACCAAAAGATTTCCTGTTGACTCCATGTAACTCAGAGGGACAGATTTGGGGGGAGGGGGGGAGAGAGGGAGAGAAAACACAGGTTGTTAGGTATGCCCAATGTCACCTGAATAAGTAGGAACAGTATACAGTGGTGCTTGAAAGTTTGTGAACCCTTTAGAATTTTCTATATTTCTGCATAAATATGACCGAAAACATCATCAGATTTTCACACAAGTCCTAAAAGTAGATAAAGAGAACCCAGTCAAACAAATGAGGCAAAAATATTATACTTGGTCATTTATTTATTGAGGAAAATGATCCAATATTACATATCTGTGAGTGGCAAAAGTATGTGAACCTTTGCTTTCAGTATCTGGTGTGACCCCCTTGTGCAGCAATAACTGCAACTAAACATTTGCGGTAACTGTTGATCAGTCCTGCACACCGGCTTGGAGGAATTTTAGCCCTTTCCTCCGTACAGAACAGCTTCAACTCTGGGATGTTGGTGGGTTTCCTCACATGAACTGCTCGCTTCAGGTCCTTCCACAATATTTTGATTGGATTAAGGTCAGGACTTTGACTTGGCCATTCCAAAACATTAACTTTATTCTTCTTTAACCATTCTTTGGTAGAATGACTTGTGTGCTTAGGGTCGTTGTCTTGCTGCATGACCCACCTTCTCTTGAGATGGACAGATGTCCTGACATTTTCCTTTAGAATTCGCTGCTATAATTCAGAATTCATTGTTCCAGCAATGATGGCAAGCTGTCCTGGCCCAGATGCAGCAAAACAGGCCCAAACCATGATACTACCACCACCATGTTTCACAGATGGGATAAGGTTCTTATGCTGGAATGCAGTGTTTCTCCTTTCTCCAAACATAACGCTTCTCATTTAAACCAAAAAGGTCTATTTTGGTCTCATCTGTCCACAAAACATTTTCAATAGCCTTCTGGCTTGTCCACGTGATCTTTAGCAAACTACAGACGAGCAGCAATGTTCTTTTTGGAGAGCAGGGACTTTCTCCTTGCAACCCTGCCATGCACACCATTGTTGTTCAGTGTTCTGCTGATGGTGGACTCATGAACATTAACATTAGCCAATGTGAGAGAGGCCTTCAGTTGCTTAGAAGTTACCCTGGGGTCCTTTGTGACCTCACCGACTATTACACGCCTTGCTCTTGGAGTGATCTTTGTTGGTCGACCACTCCTGACGAGGGTAACAATGGTCTTGAATTTCCTCCATTTGTTCACAATGTGTCTGACTGTGGATGGGTGGAGTCCAAACTCTTTAGAGATGGTTTTGTAACCTTTTCCAGCCTGATGAGCATCAACAACGCTTTTTCTGAGGTCCTCAGAAATCTACTTTGTTCGTGGCATGATACACTTCCACAAACATGTGTTGTGAAGATCAGATGTTGATAGATCCCTGTTCTTTAAATAAAACAGGGTGCCTACTCACACCTGATTGTCATCCCACTGATTGAAAACACCTGACTCTAATTTCACCTTCAAATTAACTGCTAATCCTAGGGGTTCACATACTTTTGCCACTCACAGATATGTAATATTGGATCATTTTCCTCAATAAGTAAATGACCAAGTATAATATTTTTGTCTCATTTGTTTAAGTGGGTTCTCTTTATCTACTTTTAGGACTTGTGTGAAAATCTGATGATGTTTTTGGTCATATTTATGCAGAAATATAGAAAATTCTAAAGGGTTCACAAACTTTCAAGCACCACTGTACATATTGCACTGAGTACAAGCAGGGACTCCGGCAACTGACTATGACAACATAACTAAAAGGGGAGAGCTAGAAGGTAACACAGGCATGAGGGAGCCCTGGGACATAAGGCAGCAGCCACTACACCATCAACAAACTCGAGTGAGCAAGCGAGTGGGGACTGACAGTATCCATACATCCCAGTTTACCAAAACACTCTATGTCTGAGGATCCTCCAGATCTACACCTTTACCTCATAAACACCATTAACAAAGGGCTTGACTAAACAGATATGTTTTCAGCCTAGACTTAAACGCTGAGACTGTGTCTGATTCCCGAACATTACTTGGAAGGCTGTTCCATAACTGTGGGGCTTTGTAAGAAAAAGCTCTGCCCCCTGATGTAGCCTTCACTATACGCGGTACCAGCAGATAGCCTGCACCTTTTGATCTAAGTAGGCGTGGCGGGTCATAGAGGAGCAGAAGTTCACTCAGTGGTGCGAGACCATTTAGTGCTTTAAAGGTCAATAGTAGTACTTTATAATCAATACGAAATTTGACTGGGAGCCAATGCAGTGTGGATAAGACAGGCGTGATGTGGTCATATTTTCTAGTTCTAGTAAGGACTCTTGTTGCTGCATTTTGAACTAACTGGAGCTTGTTTATGCACTTATTGGAACATCCAGACAGTAAGGCATTACAATAATCCAACCTGGAGGTAACGAAAGCATGAACTAGTTTTTCCGCGTCATGTAGTGACATTAAATTTCTTATCTTAGCAATATTTCTGAGATGAAAGAAAGCTATCCGGGTAATGTTATCAATGTGAGTTTCGAATGAAAGACTGGGGTCAATAATCACCCCGAGGTTTTTTACTGCTGCACGTGAAGAAACAGAAAGGCCATTCAGAGTTACTGAGTAATCAGAAAACTTACTTCTAGCTATATGTGGTCCTAGTACAAGTACTTCAGTCTTGTCAGAGTTAAGCAGAAGGAAATTAATGAGCATCCAGTGTCTAATGTCCTTTACACATTCCTCAATTCTATTAAGCTGGTGTCTCTCATCAGGTTTTGCAGAAACATACAACTGTGTGTCATCAGCATAACAGTGGAAACTAATACAATGTTTACGAATAATATCAGCCAGAGGTAACATATATAAAGAAAAAAGCAGTGGACCCAAGACAGAACCTTGTGGAACACCAAACTTTACCTCAGTACGTCTAGAAATATCACCATTTATATCAACATACTGATAACGATCAGTTAAATAAGAGCTGAGCCAGGAGAGGGCCGTTCCCTTAACTCCCACAACATTTTCTAGTCTATCCAGAAGAATGGAATGATCAATGGTATCAAATGCTGCACTAAGGTCAAGCAACACAAGTAGTGAGACACAGCCCTGATCAGACGCCAACAGTAGGTCGTTTACTACTTTAACCAAAGCTGTCTCTGTGCTATGATTAGGTCTAAATCCTGACTGATACATTTCATGGATGTTATTCTTATGTAAATATGAGCATAACTGCTGTGTTACAACTTTTTCAAGGATCTTGGAGATAAAGGAGAGGTTTGATATTGGCCTATAATTGGACAGCTGACAGGGATCAAGGTCAGGTTTTTTAATCAGGGGTTTGATAACTGCTAGTTTAAAGGATTTGGGTACAGAGCCAATCGTGAGAGATAAATTTATTACTTCAGGTATTATCTGTTTAAATAGACGTGTAGATAAGGGATCTAGTACACAAGTTGAGGCTTTTGATGCCGAGATTAATGAAAGTAATTCAGTTTCTTTAAGGGGAGTAAAACATTCTAATTGATGATCTGATACAGTTATATGGTTAACTACAAGGTCACTTACATTGTCTGACCTTAAATTAGTAGTTTGAATTTTTTGTCGGATTTTCTCAATTTTGTCATTAAAAAAAATCATGAAATCGTTGCTATTACATACTGCAGGTGTGCATGTGTCTATAGTGGACTTATTCCTGGTTACTTTTGCTACAGTATTAAATAGGAATCTAGGATTATTTTTGTCATCTTCTATTAGGGAGGAGAGATATGTTGATCTCGCAGCACTAAGAGCTTTTCTATACTTCAGGTAGCTCTCCTTCCACGCTAATTTGAACACTACCAATTTTGTTTGACGCCATCTCATCTCATCTCATCTCATCTCATTATCTCTAGCCGCTTTATCCTGTTCTACAGGGTCGGAGGCAAGCTGGAGCCTATCCCAGCTGACTACGGGCGAAAGGCAGGGTACACCCTGGACAAGTCGCCAGGTCATCACAGGGTTGACACATAGACACAGACAACCATTCACACTCACATTCACACCTACGGTCAATTTAGAGTCACCAGTTAACCTTACCTGCATGTCTTTGGACTGTGGGGGAAACCGGAGCACCTGGAGGAAACCCACGCAGACATGGGGAGAACATGCAAACTCTGCACAGAAGGGTCCTCGCCGGCCACGGGGCTCTAACCCGGACCTTCTTGCTGTGAGGCGACAGCGCTAACCACTACACCACCGTGCCGCCCTGTTTGACGCCATTTCCGTTCCAATTTTCGAGTGGTCTGTTTTAATGTGCGAGTGTCATCATTATACCAGGGTGCTAATTTTTTGTCTCTGACCATCTTCCTTTCAAGAGGCGCTACATTATCTAAGGTATGGCGGAATGTTGACTCTAAGCATTCAGTTGCCTGATCAAGTTCTGCAGGAGCTGACAATGACCCAATCAAAGTTGATAACTCTGGGAGATCATTGATAAAGCTCTGTGCAGTAGTTGACGCGAATGTACGTTTAATACAGTAGCGTGATGAAGTGCAAATATTATTACTCAGACATAGTTTGAATGAGATGAGATAATGATCTGAGATAACTTCAGACTGTGGAAGTATGACTATATTGTCTACGTTTAATCTGAATGTTCGTATTAAATCAAGGGTGTGACCACCATTATGGGTCAGTCCTATGACATTCTGATTAATCCCTACTGAATCTAAAATGGACACAAACGCTGTTTTTAAAGGGTCTTCTGGGTTATCGAAGTGAATATTAAAATCTCCGACAACTAAAGCTTTGTCTAAGGAACTAACCAGATCTGAGATAAAATCTGCAAATTCAGAAAGAAACTCAGAATATGGCCCCGGGGGCCTGTAAATAATAAGCAAGGGAATTAACTGGGTAGACTTATTTTTCAAGGCCACATACATTATATGAGTATGAAGAACTTCAAATGTATTAAATTTATAACCAGGTTTTTGTGTTACACCTATATAATCATTATAAATAACCGCAACGCCTCCTCCTCTGCCAGTTTGACGAGGCTGGTGTATATAACTGTATCCAGGAGGACTCGCTTCATTTAATGCTATATATTCATTTGGCTTAATTCATGTTTCAGTTAAACAAAGTACATTAGACTTCTGATCAGTAATGAGTTCATTAACCATTAGTGCTTTAGATGTAAGAGATCTAATATTTAATAGCCCCACCTTTAGCTCAAAGGTGCTGGCAGCAGCTGTACAGTCAGTATGATCTAATTTTATATTGATTAGGTTACTGGAGCAAACTCCCTGAAAATTTCTACCTTTTTGTTTAGCCCGGGGAACAGACACAGTATCAATGTAGTGGACCCTGAGCGACGACTCTGTGCAGCTAGCAGACAGTCGGTTTAGCCTGTTCGTCTGCTCCCTGGCCTTGGCTCTGGATTGTCAGAAATTAACTAGGCCTGTCCTGAGACTATGACCTATGCTGCAGGAAATGAGAACAGCACCTTCCCAAGTGGGATGGATACCGTCCCGCCCTAACAGGCCAGCAGTGCCCTCAAAATTAGCCCAATTATCTATAAAGTCCACACTGTTTTCAGAGCACCACCTGGACAGCTAGCAGTTCAGCGACCATAACCTGCTGTAAGCTTTATCGCCACGCTGCATTGGGATGGGGCCAGAACATACTACAGCATCGGACATCGCCTTCGCTAATTTAAACACCTCTACAAAGTTACTCTTAGTAACCTCAGACTGACGAAGGCGTATATCATTAGCTCCTGCATGGATAACTATCTTTCCTTTTTGTACTTTCCACTTTCACTTTCCTTTGTCCTTTTTTTTCTCTCTTTTTTCGGAAGAGAGAAAAAACACCTTCAGCTTGCTCAGTGTGCTGAATGCAGGATGTTTAGTCATTCTTTCTCCATCACTAGTGATAGCTTTATTAGCTTTATTTGTATTAAGTGCAGATTAGTTGGCTCTCTGATGGAGAAGATTACAGTGCTAGAAGCATGTGTCCAGGCTTTAGAGAAGGTCAGTGAGCGTGAGAACAGTGTAGTTTCTGTAGGGGAAAGTCTGGATGCCCTAGGTGGAGTTAGTAATCCCCCAACTCCGGCATTAGAGCCCTCACAGTGGGGCGAATGGGTGACGACTCGGCGGCATAAGCATAGAGCCAAAGCTACCGCTGAGGCTCGCCCACAGGAGCACCACTCCTCTCTGTGTCACGTGTCAAACAGGTTTGCTCTCCTTAGTGATGCACCCGCTGAGAAACATGAAAGAGCTCTGGTTATAGGGGATGCTATCATACGGCACGTGAAATTAGCTCAGCCTTTAGGGGCACCAGCAGTTTTAGTCAGGTGTATACCGGGAGCCAGGGTGCCGGACATAGCAGGTAGTCTTAGGGTTCTAGGCAAGCACCGGTTCTCAAAGATAGTTATCCATGCAGGAGCTAATGATATACACCTTCATCAGTCAGAAGGTGCTGAGAAGAGCAACTTATGTGGTGTATATGAACAGTAGTCCGAATGACCAATAGCAGCAGATACAGCAGTAATGCAAATATTTGTAGTGTGATGTGCAAACGGATGAGATAGAGTTTCTTGTGTAAATGAATGTGTTGCAGACCAGGGGTAGGGGGTAGGTAGCAGACAGAGTTCAGCATCCTGACAGCCTGGTGGATGAAGCTGTTCAGAAGTCTTGTGGAGCGGGCCCGGAGGCTCCGGTACCTTTTCCCTGAGGGCAGGAGACTGAAGAGTGAGCGTGAAGGGTGGGAGGTGTCACCAGCGATGCTGATGGCTCTGCTGGTTGTTGTTTTCTTTCTTTTCTTTTCTTTAAAAGGGCATCTACTGTATTAAACCATCACATAGTTAGGAGTTAATTAAATAATATTCAATATTATGAATATTAGGGCGGCACGGTGGTGTAGTGGTTAGCGCTGTCGCCTCACAGCAAGAAGGTCCGGGTTCCAGCCCCGTGGCTGGCAAGGGCCTTTCTGTGTGGAGTTTGCATGTTCTCCCCATGTCCATGTGGGTTTCCTCCGGGTGCTCCGGTTTCCCCCACAGTCCAAAGACATGCAGCTTAGGTTAACTGGTGGCTCTAAATTGATCATAGGTGTGAATGTGAGTGTGAATGGTTGTCTGTGTTTATGTTTCAGCCCTATGATGACCTGGCAACTTGTCCAGGGTGTACGCCGCCTTTCGCCCGTAGTCAGCTGGCATAGGCTCCAGCTTGCCTGCGACCCTGTGGAACAGGATAAAGTGGCTAGAGATAATGAGATGAGATGAGATTATGAATATTATGAATATGTCAGTAGTTGACAATTAACATTAGCTCATTTACATATACAACATCCATCCATTATCTATATCACTTCACTTATCTGTCAGGGTCAGAGAATGGCTGGAGGCAATCCCAGGTGACTTCGGGTGAGAGGTGGGGTTCACTCTGGGCAGGTCACAACCTACCACAGGGCTACAGAGAGACAAACAACCATTCACACTCACTTTCACACTCACATTCACACCTGGAGCAATTTAGAGTAGCCAGGTGACCTAATCCATGTCTTTGGACTGTGGGAGGAAACCAGAGCAGACCTCCCAAGTGACCCCCATCTGGCGGGTCAGACCCGTAAAATGATATTCAAACCAGTTGACCTGCCAAGACATTTTTGGACCAATTAACAGCTGATTAAACAAGTACACACACACACACACACACACACACACACACACATACATATATATATATATATATATATATATATATATATATATATATATATATATATATATATATATATATATATATATATGTGTGTGTGTGTGTGTGTGTGTGTATAGGGCCTGCATGTCTTCTTGTATGCATGGGGTTAGCTGATTGGGCACCTCTGCCAGTCATGCTGACAAGTGATGAATGAAATCTAGTCTTTTCATTCACAAAAGTCTGAATACTCGACTACTTCCAAAACTACTTTTTGGCATTTCACATGCTGTGATTTTCCAGTTGCCTTGACAGGGCCCATGAATTTACAAGCCTACAGACATACAGTATGACATTTGCTGTCATTGCATGCATGAACATATGTAAGTTCATCTTTATAATTATTGATCTACTATAGGTAATTTATATCTGGCGTGCACGATCGGTCATTTGTGCAATCATGTCAAATTATACTGGACCAAGTACAAGTACATCAAAGAAAGTGTGTGCATTCTAAAACAAAGTTCAATAAAGAGTGGTCTTTTGCATTTCCATGTGTAGAGCCTGTGAAAGTTCAGCCAGGCAAAGCTTTCTGCAGAGTGAATGTATATATTATTTTTAATAAGCTGTTTACAAAATCTAGGCTTAATGCTTAAATTTCCCTTTATATTACTGGTTTGTAAAGAGATCCCTTGGTTGGAGATATGCCAGTGTTTTAATGTAACTAAAATCTCGATCTGCATCTAATAGACTCCTATGTTGGCTTATACCTGTAACAGCCTAATGTCTGTAATGATCTAAGACTAATGTGTGATTAATCAAATGTCAAGGTCGTTGCCCCTTTAAATAAACACTGCTCTGTGCTGTCAGATGCTAAACACGTGCTGTTATAAACTGTCTGCAGATACATGATCCATCTGCAAGTTTTGATACCAATATAAATGTCATAAAAATAAACTGAAATGCTTGGAAATTGCACATTTCAGTGCCATTAAAACATTTCTGGGGGAGATCCCCCAGACCCCTGGCACAAGGGGAATACCCCATATTGCACTCTCCCCCCTTGGCAGATTTGTCGCCGTCAATCACCCGCGGCTTCAGCATCACTTCATAAATGGAGCAGCATTTGGAAGTTGGGAACTTGGGATCTATGCAGAACACCCAGAGGAAACCCACACAGGCACAGAGACAACATGCAAACTCAACAGTCAGTTGCAAGGTTTGAACCCAGAACCTTCTTGCTGTGATATGACAGTGTTAACCACTGCACTACTCCACAGAGACAACAATTAGCCTAAACAGTTTCTTGATACATTTAGTTTTTACACCACAGTGCTGCTGAATTCTGGACTGTGATTGGTCAGAGGATGTTGATTAATTTTCTATAACAGCAGCTCTGAGAGCAGTGCAGCTGCCAATCACAGGTTTATATTAATATTAATGCACTCATCCTAATACATTATAGTTTCTGTAAATGGACAAAAAGTTGCTCTGTAAACCTTTCATGCATGAATTATTTTAGAATATGCCCAGATTCTCTTGATTGCCTAAAATTGCATATTATATGAATTTCAAACTCTTATAAATATCATTTATATATAAAAAAAATTGATTGTCCACATGTAGGAAAACCATGATACTTAAAATGCTAAAACATTACCTTTAATTTGTTCATAAACAATATTATGTTCATATAAAGATTAATAATAATAATAATAATAATAATAATAATAATAATAATAATAATAATAATAATAATGTTTGAAGTAAATATAGCAATATTCTTGATGTGTATAAAATTTACTTTTACACTTTAGGACTCTTTAGGAGGTAAAAAAAAACATTTATTAAAAAGGCTAAAGCTTTCAGTGTGGACACTATGAAAGAGTTAATAAATAAAATGAAATGGTTAATAAGTTTAAAAAATGTAAAACAGGAATAATACTGCATTCCACTTACCTTGGAAGAGGGAAGTTAGAGCTTGGAATTGCATCATTTTCAATGTCCATGTATTCAAGATATAAAGTGGGGAAAAACATGGATGTCTCCATGTTTGTCTTTTGTTAGTAATAAGTTATTCATCTAAAGCTATGGTATAACTCAAGAAGCACTGCTGTGTTTACTATCCATGCTGTTCATTCATGTTGATTTGACAATGATTTGAGTTGAGACGGCATTTTCTTTTCTTTTTCTTAGTCGATGCTCAAAAGTCACGAGTTATCTTTAGTCAAATGCATTGTTAAAGTTTGGCTGAAATCTTCAAATCCTAAAAGAAAAAAATTATCCATTTATCAGGATTCTGTTTCTCTGTGCACTTTGATCAGATACAGATAATCAGGAGCTAGACAGAAATCATCCAGTGATCCATGACATGATGAGGAAATGATCTCACATTTTGATTTCCAATGTTTGTATTTTATTAAAAGAAATGAAGTAAATTGAACATGTCCTCTACTAAGGAGGACAAGGTGCAACTTCCTGAAGCTCTGGTGTTCAGTATTACATTTATTACACACACACACACACACACACACACACACACACACACACACACACACACACACACTCTCTCTCTCTCTCTCTCTCTCTCTCTTCCCTGAAGCCTATATCCTCATTCTCTTTGTGAAGTGATTTGTTTTAAGATCTTGATCAGTGTTTCATTATGATGGATTTGTAGGCACAGCCAAGACAAACAGGATATCATGTAAATGATCATATTTCCTGTTCTCTCTATTCCCTGTTTTCTACTTTTTCTTTGCAAATCATGAACTGTTCCATTTACACACCAAACTTTAATTTCAGTTAACGTTTAAATGTTGAAGTTTGTAAAACAGAAAATGACAATAATAGCAGCACTTGAGATTTCCCTACAAGTAGACATGTTGATTGGGATGTCAGCTGTGACACAGAATTCTAAATTTGCTACTAGTTACCTTGATTCTTCTTTTTTTATGAGTTTGCTAGTGATAGACATGCTAATCTTGATAACATGTTTAACAAAATATACAGAACAACATAGTCATCATCCACCAAGCATACTTTATCATAGATTCCTTCAGGAAAATGTATTTTTGTGTAAAGTTTGTTCAATGTGTGAAAATGTGCAGGGTTTTTGTTTGTTTGTTTGTTTGTTTGTTTGTTTGTTTGTTGCAGTGAGATGAAAATGTCACCATAGCATCTGAGTTAGTACAAAACATGACAGATGAGTGGTATTG
This sequence comes from Neoarius graeffei, assembly GCF_027579695.1. Classification (NCBI taxonomy): domain Eukaryota; kingdom Metazoa; phylum Chordata; class Actinopteri; order Siluriformes; family Ariidae; genus Neoarius; species Neoarius graeffei. The sequence goes on from NC_083581.1 coordinate 44,980,451, forward strand.
CATCATAAAAAATAATAGTCAGTCAGGTTGAATTTGCAAATGAAGGCTATGTGCCACTAATTCCCCAGAGATTCCAGTTTACATAATGCATACTGAATATGGATTTTGTTTTATTAGGGTAAAACTGTCAAGAATAGACATGGTCACATAACGTGATCAGATCAACAAAATAGGAATAACTTTTGATTTTGAAATATTTTTAAAATAATGCGTCATGGAAATGTGTAGTGTTTATATCTAAACACTGTCAGTGTCAAAACTATTCAGCTACTGGAAGAGAAAGAAGACGAGTTATGTCATTAAAGTACAACTCAAAAACTGAGCCTATTTTCAGTTTCTCTTGCATGTGCGCGCGCGCACACACACAAAACTGTTTTTTTCTCTTGGCAGTCATTTGAACCATTACTTGTCTTATCAGGGCAATCAGTGGTCTCAGTGTGTGAGAAATCCTGCAGATGGTAATGAGGACCTTATTTATGCCTGCACACACACACACACACACACACAGGAAAAGGAAATGCCACAGAGGGTATGTAATGTCATCCATAATGAGTATTCCTACCCGTTCTGTATATTTATAGGGGTTAGTATAGATGGCACAGTGATACACACCACAAGGAAGTTCACTTCAGACATAACACAAGATGAGGAGAAAAAAAAATAAAATTCCAAAACTAGAATATAAGATAAAACTGTAAAATGATTACTGTAAAATGATTGCTAGCATTGATAGGCTATACACCAATCAGCTATAAAATTAAAACCACTGACAGGTAAAGTGAATTACATCGATTTTGTTGTTATAATGGCACCTGCCAAGGGGTGGGATATAGAAGAGCTACTGTAGCACATACTGCTGAAAAAGTTCATGCTGACACCTTTCTGTTTTAACCAGAATTAACTTTTTCAACAGTTTGTGCTACACTAGCTCTTCTGTGTGATTGGACCATATGGGCTAGCCTTCGTACCCCATGCGACTCAATGAGCCTTCAACACCCATGACCCTGTCTCCGGTTCACCGGTTGTCATTCCTTGGACCGCTTTTAGTAGGTACTAACCCCTGCATACTGGGAACACCCCACAAAATGTGCCATTTTGGAGATGCTTAGACCTAGCCATCTAGCTATCACAATTTGACCCTTGTCAAAGTCACTCAGATCCTTACGCTTGCCCATTTTTCCTGCTTCCAACACATCAACTTTGAGAACTGACTCTTCTCTTGCTGCCTAATATATCCCAACCACTGCCAGGTGCCAGTGTAATGAGATAGTCAAATGTTATTCACTTTACCTGTCAGTGTTTTTAATTTTATGGCTGATCAGTGTATAGCAGAGATTTTATCTGGTTTCCTGCAGATTTCATGTCCTTACACACGCACACACACACACACACGGAGTGTGTTAGGTAAGGACCATGAAGTCATATTTGTTTTTGCCTTGTTGTGCTGGACACTAAAGGCAGAAGTTATGCACATACCAACATAAAAGACTGTTGTATGCGCTCTCTCTCTCTAAGAGGATTCTGGTCAAATTCAAGCCACACAAAACACACACACATGAGTGACCCACATCATTTACCTGCCTCATGATCTTTTTCACTCCTCCCAGCAGCAGCAGGGTGTGTGTGTGTGTGTATGCAAATCTAGGACTTTCCAAACTGGGCGAGTTTGTTACACCCTCGAGAGGCTGAGTGTCCTGTTTCCGGGCTCTCCAAACTTAGTTGTCTAATTAGCTCAGCTAATTAGCTGAGAGACCGTCGGTTAGCCCGCAGGGATTTCACTCACACACACATACACACGTGCACGCTCTCTCTCTCTCTCTCCTTCATAGAGAAACTACATGAAAAGATGGCATTATTTCAGCATGGCTCACCAACTCAAATATAACACACACACACACACACGCAGATAGATCAGTAATAGTCACTCCCAGGAGAGGGGTGGAATTATTTTCATCACTGTGCCCTCATTGCTGCTTTCACGTTTTCTCTAATCCTACTGTCTCCCTCTCAGTGTCTCATATAAAGTCTCTCTCTCTCTCTCTCTCTCTAATACTGTCTCACTCTCTGAATCATTACCCCATGCTCTCATGTCTCACTCTCAGACACTCTCACATACTAGCTCACTCTCTAAAACACTGTCTCACTCTCTCACACTGTGTCCCTTCCTGATTCAGTGTCTCACTCTCACACACTCTTACTCTTTTATGGTTTAATTCTTACTCTCTCACTCCCTCTGTCACAATATCTCTCACTTTCTCTCTCTCTCTCTCTCTCTCTCTCTCTCTGTATGTGTGTGTGTGTGTGTGTGAGAGAGAGTCTGAACACACACAAGCCCATAAGTTACTCTCAGAACTTTAGCCAAATGCTGACACACTGTGCATGAAATATTTGATCCTGCAGTCAGATGGCAGCTTACCAAAACCATTGTTACTCTGAACACACACACACACACACCAGTAAAGGAGAAATAAAAGAAGCACTTGTTCCTCACTGGCTATTTGACTTCCTGATCTCCCATGATGCACTGGGGCCAGAAACCCCCCATATTTACGAGAATCTGGAAGCCTTAGGAGAAAACTGATAAAGGAGGAATTGGAGTCCAACACACACACACACACACACACACACCACTGAAATACGACCCTCAGTGTTCATTATGGCACTGTTAGAGCAATGAATTATTGACCATGAGGAGAATTAGAGGCAAAATATTCATACACCTGTATTACACACACACACACACACACAAACAATCAGCTGGTCCTGGATCAACAGTCCTGCAGATGCCAGTTGGAACAAAGGCTACAGGAAGTACAAAAAGATATATCCTGTTAGACAGGCAGAGGGGTAATAAAACTAAATCTGACCACAGGTGACACGTGAGAACACACACTCTTTCTCTCTCTCTCTCTCAGGAATTTGTTTGCTTTTACTTTCAAACTGCAACAGTTTTGTGCCTCACACATTGTTCTTTACGCCAAACTTCACACCGAGCCACAAACTGATCCACACACACCAATCCACACACATACAGTTATGTGCAAAATAATAGCAGTCTAACATCACTTACTTACTTACTTACGCCTACCGCCCAATTTTGGGCATAGGCCACGAACAAGTGCTCTCCAGTCATCGCGATCCTGGGCGATCTTTTCCAGTTGTCCCCATGTATAGCCAGACCTCATCACATCTGCATCTAGTTCACGGCGCCAGCTGTTTCTTGGCCTGCCCCTCTTCCTTCTCCCTTGTGGGTTCCAGAAGAGGGCCTGTCTTGCGGTGTTTGATGCAGGTTTGCGAAGGGTATGGCCAACCCACTTCCATCTTCTTTGGAGGATCTCTTCTTCTACAGGCTGTTGTCCTGTTTGGCACCACAGCTCCAGGTTATTGATGGCATTTGGCCAGTATACTCTTAGGATCCGCCTGAGGCAGGTATTGATGAAGGCCTGGATTTTATTCATGGTGTTGGCCGTTGTCCTCCAGGTCTCTGCGCCATACAGAAGTATAGGCTTTACCATGGAGTTAAACATCCTGATTTTGATGTTGCGTGGCAGTTCCGACGATCCCCAGACATTCCTCAGCTGGTGGAAAGCTGCCCTTGCCTTTCCAATCCGTACCTTTACATCAGCATCAGTCCCACCCATTTTGTCCACTACGCTTCCAAGATAGGTGAAACTCTCCACTTCCTCTATTACTTCTCCCTCTATCCTGATTGGGGTTGTGTTGTTATTGTTTAATTTAAGGATCTTGCTCTTCCCTTTGTGTATAATGAGGCCAAGACGTGCTGAGTAAGTTGCTATGGTTGTGGTTTTCTCCTGCATTTGTTGATGGGTGTGAGAAAGAAGTACCAGGTCGTCAGCAAAGTCAAGGTCCTCCAGTTGCGACCAAGGTGTCCATTGGATGCCATTCCTCTTTTGGGCAGTTGATGTCTTCATTACCCAGTCTATCGCCAACAGGAAAAGAAAGGGTGATAATAGGCATCCTTGTCTAACTCCTGTCCTTACATGAAAGGCTTCTGTGAGATGTTGGCCATGAACCACTCTGCAGGTCATTCCCTCATACGAGTTCCTGATGATGTTGGTTATTTTTTCTGGCACCCCATAGTGCCTCAGTAGTCTCCATATAGTCTGTCTATCTACACTGTCAAATGCCTTCTCGTAATCAATAAAATTTACATACAGAGGTGAGTTCCACTCCAAGGATTGCTCCAGGATAATCCTTAATGTTGTTATTTGGTCTGTGCAGAATCTGTTCTTCCTGAATCCTGCTTGTTGTTCTCGGAGATGTGGGTCGACCATTTCTTTCATCCTGTTTAGGAGGAGTCTGTTGAAGATTTTGGCTGGGGTTGAGAGCAATGTTATCCCTCTGTAGTTGGAGCAGGAGTTAAAATCCCCCTTCTTTGGGAGCTTGATCAGGTGGCCCTCCTTCCATTCTAATGGAATATCCTCCTCCTCCCATATATTTTGGAAAAGGGGATGGAGCATGTCCACAATGGTCACTTCGTCTGCCTTCAAAACTTCTGCAGGAATACCATCAGGTCCAGCAGACTTCCCGCTTCTCAGTTGCCTGATGGCCTTATACATTTCTTCCTTTGATGGAACATCACAAGCAATAGGGAGATCACAGCTGGCTGGCTGGATATTTATTGGGTTTGGTGGAGAAGGCCTATTCAAGAGTTCCTCAAAATGCTCTACCCATCTCCTCTTTTGTTGTTCTAGCCCTGGAATACTTTTCCCATCTCTGTCCTTCACTGGCCTCTCTGGTTGGTTAAATTTACCTGAGAGCTTTTTGATGTTGGCATACAGCTCCCTCATGTTGCCCTTTTGGGCTGCGTCTTCTACCTCGGATGCCAGGGTTTCCATGTATCTTCTCTTGTCTGCTCTTAAACCCTTCTTAACTATTCTGTTTGCTTTTGTATATTCTTCTTTGGCCTTAACTTTCCTAGCACGCGTGCGGCTGTTGTTCATATCTGCTTTCTTCCTTTTCCTCTCCTGTATGTTTTTTAATGTCTCCGCTGAGATCCATTCTTTATGTCCCTGCTTCTTGTAACCCAGCACTTCTTGGCATGTTGATGTTACTGCCTCTTTAATACTCTGCCACTTTTCATCTATAGTCTTTTCCTCAGCCTGTTGTTGTAGGATCTGGGCCTTTTTTTGAGAGTGTAATTTTAAATTGTTCTAGCTTGTCTGTTTCCTTCAGGGTGGTGGTGTTGTACCTCTGGGGCTGACTGGATTGTCCTGTCCAGTTTCGCTTCAGCTTGAGTTTTATGCGGGAGCTCAGTAGATGGTGGTCCAATGCAACGTCCGCTCCCCTTTTGACCGGTACATCTTCCAGTGGTTTTCTGAACCTTTTTCCAATGCAGACATGGTCAATCTGATTTTCGGTCCTGAGGTCTGGTGACACCCAGGTAGCCTTGTGTATCCGCTTGTGTTGGAAGAAGCTCCCCCCAATGACAAGGTTTGTAGTGGCACACAAGTTGGCAAATCTCTCCCCATTCTCATTCATTTCCCCCAAGTCTTCTTTTCCCATTATTCCTTCGAACCCTTGGTTGTTTTTGCCAATCTTGGTGTTGAAGTCACCCATGGCGACAATGATGTTTCTTCTTGGCCGCACCTGGATTATGGTCTGTAGCCTGTTATAGAAATCCTCTTTGATGTTCTCATCGCTCTCATTGGTCAGGGCATAACATTGGATGACATCCAAGTTGATTTTCCTGTTGGTTGTGCTGAAGTAGGCCGTGATGATACATGGGCCATGTGCCTCCCATCCAATGAGAGCTCTTTGGGCCATCTTCGTTAACATCAGGGCCACTCCCTGGCTGTGGGGTGCGTTTGCTTCCTCGTGACCTGAGAACAGCAGCAGCTCCCCCATGGCTAGTTTGTACTGGCCAGAGCCTGTCCACCTAGACTCGCAGATTCCCAGGAGATCTTGTTAGGACTAGGACTGTTTTGGCCTCTAGAGGCCGCTGTTATTTCCTTTTCATGTCGTGTTTATTTTGGCCTCTAGAGGCCGCCACTGTTCCTGTGTCTTGTGTTTGTGTTAATTGCCTAATTATCTTCACCTGTGTCCTTAATTAGTTTGTCTATTTATACCCCTGAGTTCAGTCCTCTTGTCACGGAGTCTTTGTGCTGTTATGTTTATCTCCAGTTTCCTTTGTACTGTGTTTTTTGATCTTCTTAGCTTTTGAATTTTTGCACTTTGCTTTTCTTTTGGATTATACTCTTTGGTTTTTTTTTTTGTCTTTTGTTTTGCCCTGTATATAGTGTATATAGTTTAAATAAACCTTTTGATTCTTTTTCTACTTCCGCCTCACGCCTCTGCATTTGAGTCATCCCCCTGGTGGCCTAGTGGGGGTTTGCTGGATTATCACACCAACGAACCAGGTTCGAATCCCAGCAAAACCCTAACAGAAGAGGAGTGGAGGCACTGGCTGGAGGGAGCACAACATCCATTCCTGGTTTGGACTGACCACAAGAACCTGGAGTACCTCCAGCAAGCCAAGAGACTGAACCCTCGACAGGCTAGGTGGGCCCTGTTTTTCAGTCGGTTTGACTTCACCCTCTCATACCGCCCCGGCTCCAAGAACACCAAACCTGACGCACTGTCCAGACTGTTCTCTGCCATTAACAGGGAGAATGAAGTCGGGCCTATTATCCCTGTGTCCCGGATTGTGGCCCCTGTCCGCTGGGGTATTGAGGAGGCTGTCCGACGAGCCCAACGCCAGGACCCCGGTCCTGGGACGGGGCCACCAGGCCTCTTGTACGTCCCACATCAAGCCCGGGCCAAGGTTCTCCAGTGGGGTCACTCTTCCCCTCTCACCGCCCACCCGGGAGCTCGGAGGACCCTGGACTTCCTGAAAAGACGCTTCTGGTGGCCTAACATGGAGAAGGAAGTAAGGTCATTTGTCCTGTCCTGTGAGGTTTGCACCAGAACCAAGAACCCACGACAGCGTCCCCAGGGTCTCCTGCATCCTCTGACCATTCCCCGGCGTCCCTGGTCCCACGTGGCAGTCGACTTTATCACGGGTCTCCCTGAGTCACAAGGTAACACGGTCATTTTGGTCTTAGTTGACAGATTCTCCAAGGCCTGCCGCTTCATACCACTGTGCAAACTCCCCTCTGCTCTTGAAACTGCGAAACTTTTGTTTAATCATGTCTTCCGAGTCTTTGGTCTTCCACAGGACATCGTCTCAGACCGAGGGCCCCAGTTCTCCTCCCGAGTGTGGCACGGGTTCTGCAAGGTCATCGGAGCCACTGCCAGCCTCTCCTCTGGGTTTCACCCACAGTCCAATGGTCAGACGGAGAGGCTCAACCAGGACCTGGAAACCACCCTGCGAGGCCTGGCTATGGATAACCCGACATCGTGGAGCACCTGGCTGCCATGGGCGGAGTACGCCCACAACACCCTGCAGTCATCGGCCACCAAGCTGTCGCCATTCCAGTGCCAATTCGGGTTCCAGCCACCTCTGTTCCCGGACCAGGAGGAGGACGCGGGGGTGCCCTCGGTCAACCAATATGTGAGACGGTGTCGCAAGACCTGGAGCAAGGTCAGGAAGACCCTCATACAGACCTCCAGAACCAACCAGACTCAGGCCAACCGCCATAGAAGACCTGCACACGCTTTCCGCCCTGGGCAGCGTGTTTGGCTGTCCACTAAGGACCTTCCACTGCGGGTGGAGAACCGCAAGCTTGCTCCTCGCTACATTGGCCCCTTCAAGGTGGTGCGCAGGGTGAACCCTGTCTCCTACCGGCTCCAGTTGCCCCGGACTCTGAGGATCAACCCCACTTTCCATGTTTCCCTGTTACGGCCCGTACTGACGTCTACGTATGCCCCTGCCCCTAGGAACCCCCCACCCCCCCGCATCTTCCAGGGGCAGACTGTGTTCACTGTGAATCGCCTGCTTGACTCCCGCCGGGTCCGCGGCGGGTTGCAATATCTGGTGGACTGGGAGGGCTATGGTCCTGAGGAGCGCTGCTGGGTTCCTGCTCGGGATGTCCTTGATAAAGAACTATGTCGGGACTTCCATTCGGCCCATCCGGATCGCCCTGGGAACGTCAGGAGACGCTCCTAGAGGGGGGGGTCCTGTTAGGACTAGGACTGTTTTGGCCTCTAGAGGCCGCTGTTATTTCCTTTTCATGTCGTGTTTATTTTGGCCTCTAGAGGCCGCCACTGTTCCTGTGTCTTGTGTTTGTGTTAATTGCCTAATTATCTTCACCTGTGTCCTTAATTAGTTTGTCTATTTATACCCCTGAGTTCAGTCCTCTTGTCACGGAGTCTTTGTGCTGTTATGTTTATCTCCAGTTTCCTTTGTACTGTGTTTTTTGATCTTCTTAGCTTTTGAATTTTTGCACTTTGCTTTTCTTTTGGATTATACTCTTTGGTTTTTTTTTTTGTCTTTTGTTTTGCCCTGTATATAGTGTATATAGTTTAAATAAACCTTTTGATTCTTTTTCTACTTCCGCCTCACGCCTCTGCATTTGAGTCATCCCCCTGGTGGCCTAGTGGGGGTTTGCTGGATTATCACACCAACGAACCAGGTTCGAATCCCAGCAAAACCCTAACAGATCTAGGTTGTAGTGTCTCATCTCTGCCGCCACTTGAGCTGTTTTGCCAGTTTCAAACATGGTTCTGACGTTCCATGTTCCCATGTTAGTTGTAGTCCTGGTAGAGATGATGGTTGTCCGCCTAGTAGCTTCCCTAAGGCTTTCACTACTAGGCATCATTTGTTCTCCAGCCGTGGGTCCATCTTCTCCCAGAACTTTAGTGACTTTTGAGTTTCTTGTTTGCGATTCTGTAACAATTTGTTTTTTCCAGGGTGGAGTTGTTAACCCCACGCCCAACCCCCAACCTGGAGGACCAGGTGCTGCTCTTCGTCTGTCCTCTACCCTAAGCCCTGCCCGGCTTGGTTGCACTTGCCAGGGGTCTAGCCCCCACCGGTATAGCCCTCAGGGTCATGGAGGCACACAAGCCCCCCCACCACAACAAGGTAGCAACACATCAAGAGGGCTAACATCACTAATGTGTTTAATTACTGATTTTGGCAGAAAAGATAATACAACATGGGAAAAAATAGGTGTAGCCAAGTAATGGGCAACCAACAGAATCAACAGTCATGACATGCACTCTACTAATTGGGTGTAATTGACTCATTTAATGAAAGGGGTGCATTCAAATTAATAGCAGTGTGGAGTCCAATTAGTGAGGTCATTCATTCTGTGAAGAAACAGGTGTCAATTGTGGCCCTTATTTAAAGAAGGAGGGCAGCAAATGTTGTACCTGCTGGTTTTAGCCCTTGCTCAGTGAGTAAAATGGGTCGTTCCAGACATCGTACCGAAGGAGAAAGAACTTTGATCAAGAATTTGATTGGAGAGGGGAAAACATATAAAGAAGTGCAGAAAACAATTGGCTGCTCAGCTAAAATGATCTCAAATGCTTTAAAATGGCAAACAAAACCTGAAACACGTGGCAGAAAAATAAATACTACCATCCGCGTAGATCATAGAATAACAAGAATGGCAAATAAGCATCCAATGATCAGCTCCAGGGAAATCAAAGAAGATCTTCAGTTGCCTGTGAGTACTGCAACAATCAGAAGACGCCTATGTGAAGCCAAACTATTTGCAAGAAACCCTCATAAAGTACCATTGCTGAAAAAAAGAGGTGTTGCAAAGGTTACAGTTTGCCAAAGAACACATTGACTGGCCTAAAAAGAAGTGGCACAACATTCTATGGACAGATGAGAGCGAGATTGTTCTTATTGGGTCTAAAGGCCACAGACAGTTTGTGAGACGACCCATAAATACTGAATTCAAGCCACAGTACACTGTGAAGACTGTAAAACATGGAGGTGCAAGCATAATGGTTTGGGGATGTTTCTCATACTTTGGAGTCGGGCCCATTTATCGCATACCAGGCACCATGGACCAGTTTGAATATATCAAAATACTGGAAGAGGTTATGTTGCCTTATGCTGAAGAAGAAATGCCCTTGAAATGGGTGTTTCAGCAGGACAACGACCCCAAACACACCAGCAAGCGGGCAAGATCCTGGTTCCAGACCAACAAGATTGATGTTATGAAGTGGCCAGCCCAATCTCCAGACCTCAAGCCGATTAAGAATTTGTGGAGTGACATCAAAAATGCTGTTTTTGATGCAAAACCCAAGAATGCAGAAGAACTGTGGAATGTAATCCAGTCAGCTTGGGCTGGAATATCTCTTCGCAGGTGTCAGATGTTAGTTGACTCCATGCCACACAGATGTAAAGCAGTTGTCAGAAATAAAGGTTATACAACTAAATATTAGCTCAGTGATTAACAGAAAAGCTAAATCTGGAAACAAATTTCAGTTTATACTGTAAATATTCGAGTTTGTAAATGAAAATGCAGACACTGCTATTTTTTGAACAGCCTATTATTCTTTTTTTCTTCATTTTCAGTTTAAAATTTATATTTTGTTCATGTTTTCATTTGGAATTGAATGTGCAGTGCTCCTAGTGCCTTTGTGTATATGGAAATAAATGCTATTATGAGGATTGAACTTTTCTCAGTTGTTTTAAACACACTGCTATTATTTTGCACATAAGTGTATACACACATAGATCCTCACATTGTTTAGTCAAACCTTTTGTTAATAACTTTTATGAGGTAAAGGAGTAGATCTGGAGGGTCCTCAGGTATGGACCCTTTTCACGTGACGTCACGACAAACGCGGCCGCCATTTTGGACATGTACTACCAGTAGTTTACCACAGCCAACATTGAGGAACGGCAGCAAAGAAAGTGTTTATTTTCAGCAAGACTTCCATCATGCCACTATATTGTTGTGCCACCTGGATGTAGTAACCATCAACAAACAAGGCAAGGGTTATCATTTTATCGGATCCCGGTAGATGCTGACCGACGGAGAAGATGGATAGCAGCCATAAACAGGAAAGATTGGCAGCCCTCGGCATACCAACGCTTGTGTAGTGACCACTTTGTTGGAGGTAAGGTGAATAAAATTAGCCAGAAAAGGCATTACATTGCTGTTAACATTCCATTCTAGTTTACTGTAATTATGATCTGGCAGCTATTTACACCGGATCCAGTGTAAATAGCTGCCGGAGCCAACGTCCGAGGTTCCGGAGCGCGCGCGCTAGCTCGCGGCCGGCCGGGGAGGGCGCGCGCTAGCTCGCGGCTCCGGCCGGGAAGCACGCACGCTAGCTCACGGCTCTGGCCGGGAAGTGCGCGGCTCCGGCAGCTAGCTCGCGGCTCCGGCAGCTAGCTCGCGGCTCCGGCAGCGAAGCTCGCGGCTCTGGCAGCTAGCTCGCGGCTCCGGCAGCGAAGCTCGCGGCTCCGGCAGCTAGCTCGCGGCTCCGGCAGCGACGCGCGTGGCTCCGGCAGCTAGCTCGCGGCTCCGGCAGCTAGCTCGCGGCATTTATTTACACTGGATCCGGTGTAAGTAGCTGCCAGATCATAATTACAGTAAACTAGTAAATACAGTTTTCTGCATCTCGCTCCTTTTTCTTTTATGTTTGTCACCTTCCTCGCATTCAAACCGATTCGAGCCGAAGTCCACTACATGTCCAAAATGGCGGTCGCGTTTACGAAGGTCACGTGACTGAAAAGGGTCTATAGAGTGTTTTGGTAAAACATCTATAAACACTATACCCCCCCATCCCCCGCTCACTCTGGTTTGTTGATGGTGTAGTGGGCTCGCTCATGTCTGTGTTACCTTCTGGCTCTCTCCTTTTAGTTATGCTGTCATAGTTAGTCTTGCCGAAGTCCCCGCTTGCACTCAGTGCAAAATGTACACTATTCTTAAACATTAGGTGACAACAGGCACACCTAACAGCCTGTGTTTTCTCTCTCTCTCTCTGTCAAATTACATGTTGATCCTGAGACACCAGTGGTGCTGGCCTCTCCTGCTCTTCAGACCTGCCTGATCCATCCTGATGCCCTACGTCTAGTTGGAGTCTCATCATATTGCTCCTGTGGAGGACAGCTCCATATGGACAGTCAAAAGATACACTTCGAAGATGACTCTGGACCCTTACAGTTTTGCTATGATGGCTCAGATCTACAACTGTCATGCTAACTTTAGGACTGTAGTTGTCATGAACAGTTTTGTACTCAAGTCTCCATCAGTGACCACTTGATAACTTTAACACAAAATAATTCATATTAAAACTATAATGAATTTCCTGGTTACAAAATTATACTTTGTGATTACAACCCTGATTCCAAAAAAGTTGGGACAAAATACAAATTGTAAATAAAAACGGAATGCAATGATGTGGAAGTTTCAAAATTCCATATTTTATTCAGAATAGAACATAGATGACATATCAAATGTTTAAACTGAGAAAATGTATCATTTAAAAAGAAAAATTAGGTGATTTTAAATTTCATGACAACAACACATCTCAAAAAAGTTGGGACAAGGCCATGTTTACCACTGTGAGACATCCCCTTTTCTCTTTACAACAGTCTGTAAACGTCTGGGGACTGAGGAGACAAGTTGCTCAAGTTTAGGGATAGGAATGTTAACCCATTCTTGTCTAATGTAGGATTCTAGTTGCTCAATTGTCTTAGGTCTTTTTTGTCGTATCTTCCGTTTTATGATGCGCCAAATGTTTTCTATGGGTGAAAGATCTGGACTGCAAGCTGGCCAGTTCAGTACCTGAACCCTTCTTCTACACAGCCATGATGCTGTAATTGATGCAGTATGTGGTTTGGCATTGTCATGTTGGAAAATGCAAGGTCTTCCCTGAAAGAGACATCGTCTGGATGGGAGCATATGTTGCTCTAGAACCTGGATATACCTTTCAGCATTGATGGTGTCTTTCCAGATGTGTAAGCTGCCCATGCCACATGCACTAATGTAACCCCATGCCATCAGAGATGCAGGCTTCTGAACTGAGCGCTGATAACAACTTGGGTCGTTCTTCTCCTCTTTAGTCCGAATGACACAGCGTCCCTGATTTTCATAAAGAACTTCACATTTTGATTCGTCTGACCACAGAACAGTTTTCCACTTTGCCACAGTCCATTTTAAATGAGCCTTGGCCCAGAGAAGACGTCTGCGCTTCTGCATCATGTTTAGACATGGCTTCTTCTTTGAACTATTGAGTTTTAGCTGGCAACGGCGGATGGCACGGTGAATTGTGTTCACAGATAATGTTCTCTGGAAATATTCCTGAGCCCATTTTGTGATTTCCAATACAGAAGCATGCCTGTATGTGATGCAGTGCCATCTAAGGGCCCGAAGATCACGGGCACCCAGTATGGTTTTCCAGCCTTGACCCTTACGCACAGAGATTCTTCCAGATTCTCTGAATCTTTTGATGATATTATGCACTGTAGATGATGATATGTTCAAACTCTTTGCAATTTTACACTGTCGAACTCCTTTCTGATATTGCTCCACTATTTGTCGGCGCAGAATTAGGGGGATTGGTGATCCTCTTCCCATCTTTACTTCTGAGAGCCGCTGCCACTCCAAGATGCTCTTTTTATACCCAGTCATGTTAATGACCTATTGCCAGTTGACCTAATGAGTTGCAATTTGGTCCTCCAGCTGTTCCTTTTTTGTACCTTTAACTTTTCCAGCCTCTTATTGCCCCTGTCTCCACTTTTTTGAGATGTGTTGTTGTCATGAAATTTCAAAATGTCTCACTTTCAGTATTTGATATGTTGTCTATGTTCTATTGTGAATACAATATCAGTTTTTGAGATTTGTAAATTATTGCATTCCGTTTTTATTTACAATTTGTACTTTGTCCCAACTTTTTTGGAATCGGGGTTGTATATAGGACACAGTTATAGAAGCAAGTTATTTATGATCATGCTATCTGTTATCACAGAGGGCGCTGCCATTTCACTCTCTCCGAGGTTCAAATAACACGCTCTGAGGACAAATAGTCTCCAAACATGATTTAAGAGGTTATTGGTTCTCGTGGACACATCGCTTCCACACTGTTGTAAGCAACCCTAAAGATGCAGAGTGTCAAGCATTTGTGTGTAAAATAAGCCCGAGCATTGATCATTTTATGTAACGTGCTTTTCCATCCATCCGTCCGTCCATTATCTGTAGCCGCTTTATCCTGGTCTACAGGGTCGCAGGCAAGCTGGAGCCTATCCCAGCTGACTATGGCCAAGAGGTGGGGTACACTTTGGACAAGTTGCCTGGTCCTCACAGGGCTGACACAGAGACAAACCTAACCTGCATGTCTTTGGGGGAAACTGGAGCACCCGGAGGAAACCCATGCAGAGACGGGGAGAACATGAAAACTCCACACAGAAAGGCCCTCGCCGGCCACTGGGCTCAAACCCAGGACCTTCTTGCTGTGAGGCGACAGTGCTAACCACTACACCACTGTGCCGCCCCCGACATGCTTTTGCTTGTTTTTATTCATTGATAAAAATGATCTTTATCAACGGCAAGAATCACGTTGCTATGACGACGAGATTGTTTACTAGTAGCTGTATCAATACTGCGCATGCGTTATCGAGCCGCATGAGATTTAAACTTCAGAAAAGTGAAGTCTGTTGATTGGCGGATTTTCATTTCATTTCATTGTCTCTAGCTGCTTTATCCTTCTACAGGGTCGCAGGCAAGCTGGAGCCTATCCCAGCTGACTACGGGCGAAAGGCGGGGTACACCCTGGACAAGTCGCCAGGTCATCACAGGGCTGACACATAGACACAGACAACCATTCACACTCACATTCACACCTACGGTCAGTTTAGAGTCACCAGTTAACCTAACCTGCATGTCTTTGGACTGTGGGGGAAACCGGAGCACCCGGAGGAAACCCACGCAGACACGGGGAGAACATGCAAACTCCACACAGAAAGGCCCTCGCCGGCTACGGGGCTCGAACCCGGACCTTCTTGCTGTGAGGCAACAGCGCTAACCCCTACACCACCGTGCCGCCCTGGCGGATTTTCTCATCTCATCTCATTATCTCTAGCCGCTTTATCCTTCTACAGGGTCGCAGGCAAGCTGGAGCCTATCCCAGCTGACTACGGGCGAAAGGCGGGGTACACCCTGGACAAGTCGCCAGGTCATCACAGGGCTGACACATAGACACAGACAACCATTCACACTCACATTCACACCTACGGTCAATTTAGAGTCACCAGTTAACCTAACCTGCATGTCTTTGGACTGTGGGGGAAACCGGAGCACCCGGAGGAAACCCACGCGGACACGGGGAGAACATGCAAACTCCGCACAGAAAGGCCCTTGCCGGCCCTGGGGCTCGAACCCAGGACCTTCTTGCTGTGAGGCGACAGCGCTAACCACTACACCACCGTGCCGCCTGGCGGATTTTGTTGGTAGTAAAAAGCACATGGTTGCATAAAATTTCTGATTAGATTTTTAGAATTAGAAACCTTTGTCATGTATACATTACAGTGAGGTTCTTTCTCTGTACTTAACCCATCTGAAGCAGTGAAATGCGGCACAGATTTTTTTTTCTCACACTGACACACACACACACAAATCCACACAATAATCTACCTTGAAATAATGTCAAAATAACATACAATATGGGAATCATGAGATATGAAACTAAAACAACCATCTTGAAATAAAAACGAGCTGTAGTTCAGGGTTTCCATTACATCAACCCAAAAACTCAGTAAAATAAATGGAGCAGTGACATCCCGTGGTTAGACCAGGAACTGATTTTTTTTTTTGGTCAAGATCATTTTTTTTTACGTTTATTATTATTATTAATCATCACACGAGTGCAGATGTTTACTTTTCCTATCACATCTTGTAAAGAAGCACTGTATTTGTGATGAGAGGTCACTGAACACAAATAGGAAGCAATTTTAATTACAAGTTCAAAACAGTGTGTCATTTTAAAAACAGCATCCAAGGATACATCTACACATGTAAATATTTATTTAATAAAGTTCTGCAACCTCTTTACTTCTAAGTCAATCTAAAATTGTAGTTCAGAAAGTAAGGAATGAATCAAAATGCTCCCTTATGCATGACATACATAAAACATTACATTAAAAGAAGTGACATGATACATGTTGTGCATAATATTCAGATCATCCTCAATAAAAGGCTAAAACACATGAAACAGAACCTGAGCACTTAACTATGACAAATAAATGTTATGAGGTCACGTTACACATCTGTCCCTGAGGTTTCATCCAGCAAATAGTGTGAACATGACTGAATAATTTACATTTTATATCTTGCTTTCATGCATTGTTTGGGAATAGACAAGTAAACGCACCACCTGAACCTAGTGTACACTGCAGGCATGCTCAAGTGAACGTGAGAAACGAGGACAAGGACATTAATGAGGACGTTTACACACAGAATTTTCACTTGAAGTTTTCAAGAGGACTTTTTCACTACAAAAACGGGAACAGTTCTATTAGTCAGCAAACATCCTGCACTGTTTTAACAAACCCTGGTCAGATACAGAAATAAATTTACTCATGAACCATGTCCTAGCTTTAAAAAAATATGATACAAGTTAATCAGCTCACAGTATTTTATCCCCAGTGATCTAGATTATCTCCTTTGACCTTCACTTCATCACTAATGATTTCACTTTCCAACATTTGATCCACAGTAAACATTCAATTGAGGGTTAACATTATTTTCCTGGACATTAACACACAACATTAAAACCGTCAAGTTTGCTGGAGATGAGAAAAGGATTTATCAGGCGTATTGTTGCGGTTTTTGCGAACTGGTGGAAGCTGCCAGGTTCTCCGTCTTCTTCGGTGAATCTTTAGACGCGTCAGCATGGTGACCCTGAGCTGCTGATTCTGAGAAGGTCAAATTAGATACAATTAAATCAAATTAGGCCTGGGTGAATTATTGATACTTTTATGAGAACAATGTAAGCTTTCTGCTGCTGCCATATGATTGGTTGAATGAGCAGGTGTATAGGTGTTCCTAACAAAGTGGTCATGAGTGTACTTATAATGGATAAAGATGTCACTCTACCGCTTAAAAAAAGAGCAGAAAGAGGAACATGCCACAGTGCATTCAGCTTCCTTTAACACTTCCTCACACTACACACACATTAACAGTGTCTCTGACTCAGTAACTTCTCATAGCAGCTACAGCTCAGTGGCATTCAGAAAGCTCTGACCATAGTGCAGGTTTATGTTAACGTGTTCATTCTAATACGTTACATTTATACTGATAATTCTGTTTATATCGTGCTATATTGCCCTACTATACTGTCAGACTGCTGTTCCCGTTTACATTGTTCATTCTGTTTATATTGTCATTCGTCACATTTAAATTTATACCGTTAATTCTGTTCACACTGCCACATTTGCTATATTTATACTTTCTGGATTACCACTGTCTTTTCTTAGATAAATTTAGCTTGTGAGTGTAAATATACCCCCCCATTTTTTTAAAAAAGTTTTTTAAAGTTTATATCTTGTACCTATATTTTATATTTCATGTTTATTGTTGCTTGCACCGCGCATAAGAGGGAAATGCAATTTCAATTCTCTGTATGTCCTGCACATATGGCATTATTGACAATAAAGTTGACTTGAACTTATCGTTTCCATAAGTAACAACTCATTTGCAGGGACTTGTTGACATGGTAAAATTTTCTGGAAGGAGAAATGTATTTATTTAACATTTATGGAAGGAACCTCCAGTGTCAGCACTTTTTAAAATGCAAAGCTGTAACTAAGTTTTCCGACATCTTCCCACTCTAACAAAGAGAAAGGTGTTAAAAGACTCACTCTGTAGTTTAGACAGCGCATATTCCAGACCGTTCATAGCCTTCATCTGATTACTCTTGAACCTGGACAATCCAAACTCCTGAAGAGAGAGAGAGAGAGAGAGAGAGAGAGAGAGAGAGAATATTACTTGGGTGTGTTTTCATGTGAATTACTTGGGTGTGTTTTCATGTGAGTATCACATGCTTGTGTTGGCTGGATGACTCTGTGTGCGCGCGTTTTACCTGTATAGGCCTCGACAGACCAAACACTCCTGATGAGATCCAGGCTTCTCGTGTGAAACGTGTCCAAACAGGCCTCTCCTGATCACCATGAAACACACATCGCTCCACCACTGTCTAATTCAACACACACACACAGGGAAAAATAGGTCACACACGTCACTCAGATATGATATGATAGTATATAACTGATGATAATATTTCTTATGGTTACCATTAATTTGGAATGGTTTAAGTTCCAGCTTAGCGTAGTGAGGCGTCTGTTGCTAGGGTCGACGACAGAGTCCTCTACGATGTAAACAGATCGCGATAGGTTACCGGGGAAGATTCGCTCTGCCCACCGAGGCAGCCGATTGGTCTTTGTGAGGAGACGGCGAGAAAGGAGACAGTTATCTGGAGTCACCTCACGAAAGATCACATCCTCTGTCAAAACATGAGTACTGAGAGAGAGAGAGAGAGAGAGAGAGAGAGAGAGAGAATATGAACAAGTGAACATGGATGCTGCAGGCGGTGTGAGATTTTCCTGAGATTTCTGATGATCAGTACCTGTACGGATTCGGGTATCTCTGCCAGAACGCAGCCAGAACCTGTTCCCATGTGTTCCTGATGTCTGTTTCACTGAAGAAATACTTCCCCATCTCTGAGAATCCACGAAGTGCAAATAATTAAACAATGGTTTAACAATATTTACACCACATCCCTGTGGAATTCTGGATTCTGATTGGTCAGAAGGTGTTGAGGTTTTACAGTAACATGATATATGTAACATGATATATGTAACATGTTACTGGCCAAAAAAGCCCAACAGCGTCTGTACTTCCTCCGCAAACTGAGGAGAGCAAGAGTCCCGGCCCCCATCATGCACACATTCTACAGAGGCACCATCGAGAACATCCTGACCAGCTGCATCACCGTGTGGTACGGCGCCTGCACCGTGTCCTGCTGCAAGACTCTACAGCGCATCGTGAGAGCAGCTGAGAGGATCATTGGTGTCCCTCTCCCTTCTCTTATGGATATTTATAACTCCCGCCTCACCCGCAAAGCCATCAGGATCGCAGGTGACCCCACCCACCCATCTCACAGCCTCTTTAGCCTGCTGCCATCAGGGAGGAAACTGTGGAGTCTCCAGGCCAAAACCAGCAGGCTCAAGAACAGTTTCTTTCACCAGGCGGTCAGGAGGCTCAACTCCCTCCCTGTTCTGCCCCTCCTCCCCCCTCTGCCCCCTGCCACAGATTCTGCTCGTACACCCCCCTGCCCCCCCTTCAGCATTTGACATGTCATCCTCACAGTTCCCCCCCCAACACACACACACACACACACACACATCTCATCGTTCATTAACGCACTGAACTCGGGGACCGCACATCTCACTTTACCTCACTCATTTGCACTATTCCGCACTACCTCACCTTAACAGCTGCTAGTTTGTTTATACTGCTTATTTCATGTTTACCTGCTATACCTCAAGTGCCCTTGACTGTTTGGTTATTTGTACCAATTTATATGTGTGTATGTATATATGAGTGTTTAGTCTAGTTCATATCTAGAGTGTTTATACTGTTTATATTGTCTGAGTGTTTAGTCTATGTCTTGTTCTTATCTAGTGTTTACACTGTTTGTATTGTCCGAGTGTTTAGTCTATGTCTTGTTCTTATCTAGTGTTTATACTGTTTATTTATACTGTTTATATTGTCTGAGTGTTTAGTCTATGTCTAGTTCCTATCTAGAGTGTTTATACTGTTTATATTGTTTCTCTGAGTGTTTAGTCTATGCCTAGTTCCTATCTAGAGTGTTTATACTGTTTATATTGTTTTTTTTCAATTATTCTATTTTTATTTATTGCATTGCCTGTTTGCACCGTGGGTCAGAGAGGACTGAAATTTCATCTGTGCTGTATGTCGAGCATGTATAGCATATTTGACAAAGTTGACTTGACTTGATATATGGACTTCAACTTTATTCTAACTCCACAACCCTGAAAATTCCTGACTTCCGGTCGTCTTGACGCTCGCGCCGCGTTTGGTGTGACTGTACAGGAACTCCACTTCATCACGCATCGTCGAAGGCGAACTCGCGTCATTATTATTACTACATGAATAACAAGGGTGGAATAAAATGTCATACACAAATATAGTTAATTAAGCCTTTTTATAACCTCTTACATCACAATAAAGATTAAATTCTCCTTTTTGTGATATATATTTTTATCTCAGATCCTCAATCGGACTCGGTAAAAAACAGTTTACACACATTAAAAGGCGCACAATTTGGACTTTTAACAAAACCCACTGAGGTATTATAATTTTCCCCACCCGTATTCTGATAAATCCCGCCTTCTTCACTGGACTTGGCTAATAATAACGCTTACTCAGTGGCCTGATGCCGGACAAATTTTTTTTATAACCAATCGTAGGACGGTATTTGGATTTCCAACAACCAATCACAACGGAATGTGGGTGGGGAAAACATAGATATAATTGGGAACGTTAATTTATCTTTTAACGTTTTGACTTCAGTTAAAGATTCGAGCTGGAAAAGCTAACTTTGTTTTATCTTAACTAACATCTAGTAACCTTAACCAGTTAGTTAGCAACCATCCGAGGAGTAAAATAATGTTAGACAGGTTTCGTTTGAGCTAGCTAAGTAAATTATCCGTGGCTGTATCTCAAACGGCCACTTAGTCCACTACAAAGGGAGCAGGAGTCCATTACTATACACCCTACGCTGTGCAGTAATACAGGGAACAGGGAGAAATTTGGAATTTGCTAGTCTAGTTTTAGTTCCACATTCGCCCTTTTATCCTAAAATAAAACCAGCCCTTTAAAATAACATCTCCAGATATTAGCTAAGGTATTACATAGATAGATAGATAGATAGATAGATAGATAGATAGATAGATAGATAGATAGATAGATGTAAATGGCTACATAGCTGGGTAGCAAAATAAACATACGCAAAGCTGCTTCACACATACCTCAGTCTCCAGATTTATAGTGATGTTTCAGATGTATATCATTGTCGCTTTGTGATGATCTTCACGACATTCATTAGTCATTCTGGATGCTGGAAATGTGGCTTGAACTTTTCTGTGGTGTTCAAAGTGAGTCCGAGTTCAGCTTGACAGAAGCGCATGTTTAATTATTTATGTCACCGCTAGAGGGCAGTGTTCTACTCATTTACATTTCTTCCTTTT
Organism: Neoarius graeffei; assembly: GCF_027579695.1. Classification (NCBI taxonomy): domain Eukaryota; kingdom Metazoa; phylum Chordata; class Actinopteri; order Siluriformes; family Ariidae; genus Neoarius; species Neoarius graeffei. The sequence continues at coordinate 45,001,587 of NC_083581.1, forward strand.
CACCTCCAGGAGGAAGTGCAACGATTTCATGTTTTTCCACGCGTGAGCGAGAGAGAGAGATTTTTATTCCAACACTAGGTGGCAGTGTTTCAAATCTCATCTCATCTCATTATCTCTAGCCGCTTTGTCCTTCTACAGGGTCGCAGGCAAGCTGGAGCCAGCTGACTACGGGCGAAAGGCGGGGTACACCCTGGACAATTCGCCAGGTCATCACAGGGCTGACACATAGACACAGACAACCATTCACACTCACATTCACACCTACGGTCAACTTAGAGTCACCAGTTAACCTAACCTGCATGTCTTTGGACTGTGGGGGAAACCGGAGCACCCGGAGGAAACCCATGCAGACACGGGGAGAACATGCAAACTCCACACAGAAAGGCCCTCGCCGGCCACGGGGCTCGAACCCGGACCTTCTTGCTGTGAGGCGATAGCGCTAACCACTACACCACCGTGCCGCCTATATAAAACATATATATCACCTCATTATCTATAGCCGCTTTATCCTGTTCTGCAGGGTCGCAAGCAAGCTGGAGCCTATCCCAGCTGACTACGGGCGAAAGGCAGGGTACACCCTGGACAAGTCGCCAGGTCATCACAGGGATATACTGTGTATATATATATATATATATATATATATATATATATATATATATATATACACAGTGGTGCTTGAAAGTTTGTGAACCCTTCAGAATTGTCTACATTTCTGCATAAATATGACCTAAAATATCATCAGATTTTTACAGAAGTCCTAAAAGTAGATAAAGAAAACCCAGTTCAACAAATGAGACAAAAATATTATACTTGGTCATTTATTTATTGATGGAAATGATCCAATATTACATATCTGTGAGTGGCAAAAGTATGTGAACCTTTGCTTTCAGTATCTGGTGTGACCCCCTTGTGCAGCAATAACTGCAACTAAACATTTCCAGTAACTGTTGATCAGTCCTGCACACCGGCTTGGAGGAATTTTAGTCCATTCCTTCGTACAGAACAGCTTCAACTCTGGGATGTTGGTGGGTTTCCTCACATGAACTGCTCGCTTCAGGTCCTTCCACAACATTTCGATTGTATTAAGGTCAGAACTTTGACTTGGCCATTCCAAAACATTAACTTTATTCTTCTTTAACCGTTCTTTGGTAGAACGACTTGTGTAATTTGGGTCGTTGTCTTGCTGCATGACCCACCTTCTCTTGAGATTCACTTCATAGACAGATGTCCTGACATTTTCCGTTAGAATTCGCTGGTATAATTCAGAATTCATTGTTCCATCAATGATGGCAAGCCGTCCTGGCCCAGATGCAGCAAAACAGTCCCAAACCATGATACTACCACCATCATGTTTCACAGATGGGATAAGGTTCTTATGCTGGAATGCAGTGTTTTCCTTTCTCCAAACATAACGCTTCTCATTTAAACCAAAAAGTTCTATTTTGGTCTCATCCGTCCACAAAACATTTTTCCCATAGCCTTCTGGCTTGTCCACGTAATCTTTAGCAAACTGCAGATGAGCAGCAATGTTCTTTTTGGAGAGCAGTGGCTTTCTCCTTGCAACCCTGCCATGCACACCATTGTTGTTCAGTGTTCTCCTGATGGTGGACTCATGAACCAATTAGCCAATGTGAGAGAGGCCTTCAGTTGCTTAGAAGTTACCCTGGGGTCCTTTGTGACCTCGCCAACTATTACATGCCTTGCTCTTGGAGTGATCTTTGTTGGTCGACCACTCCTGGGGAGGGTAACGACAGTCTTGAATTTCCTCCATTTGTACACAATCTGTCTGACTGTGGATTGGTGGAGACCAAACTCTTTAGAGATGATTTTGTAACCTTTTTCCAGCCTGCTGAGCATCAACAACGCTTTTTCTTAAGTCCTCAGAAATCTCCTTTGTTCGTGCCATGATACTCTTCCATAAACATGTGTTGTGAAGATCAGACTTTGATAGATCCCTGTTCTTTAAATAAAACAGGGTGCCCACTCACACCTGATTGTCATCCCACTGATTAAAAACACCTGACTCTAATTTCACCTTCAAATGAACTGCTAATCCTAGAGGTTCACATACTTTTGCCACTCACAGATATGTAATATTGGATCATTTTCCTCAATAAATAAATGACCAAGTATAATATTTTTGTCTCATTTGTTTAACTGGGGTCTCTTTATCTACTGTTAGGACTTGAGTGAAAATCTGATGATGTTTTAAGTCATATTTATGCAGAAATATAGAAAATTCTAAAGGGTTCACAAACTTTCAAGCACCACTGTGTATATATATATATCTTCTTTTGACTATTAGAAAATACGACTTATTGTGAAGTGTGGATTACCACCTCCCCCTTTAAAAGTTATTTATTTAATTTTATTTACTCTGTGACCCTTGTTATCTTGTTTTGTGAAATTAATGACTGAGTTTGTTTCCATTTTCACTCCTACCTGAGATCTGTGGTTTTTGACTGTATATTTCCTACTTGTTTCATTTAAAAATAGTACTTAGGCTCAGTGGCGATCCTAGAGTGATTTACTCCCCGGGCGAAACCCCCTGCTGGCGCCCCCCCCGGCCCAACCCGACAACCACCTCCCACCCACCACCTAAGAAAACACTAACTTCGTCCAGAACACACACGACCCCATACACAAACTCACAACAGCTATTTTCAAGAACAAATTTCCAGTTTTAATGACTAGTGCAATAAAAAATACAAAGATAAACAATAAAAGATAAACAATAAACAAAAATACTCAATGACTTCGCATTACAGCTATCCACAGCTATTTAAGAAAGCACAACTGCTTAATTTGAAATAAACATTGGGATATAGGCATTAGTGTTTCTGTGTGTGTGTGTGTGTGTGTGTGCCTAACTTGTCGTAGCCCCATAATATGCACAATCCCGCCAGCGGAACGTTGTACTAGTCATCAAAAAGACTTTACTACCATAGTACTACACTACTATGACATTACACAGAGTCTTAAGTAATACATTACGACTTGATCATTGCCATTCTGGTAACAGCAAATTTATAACGGGCCGTGTCCGCGACGTAGTATACAACACACGACGAGAAATGTTTAAAAGACCATGTAAAGCTGTTAACATTCTGTTGGCTAATACAGAGCCCAACGTTAACCCAAGGCAATGACAGCAATAACCTTAAACGTTTTGTTGCAAAGCCTAATCGTTATGCTGAAATTAATTTCGTGTTGGGAGGCAGGCCAGGCCAGGTCGTCCGACTTAGCAAGCATCAATAATATAAGGCTAATTAGGGCATACCTGTCAACCCTCCCGTTTTTCCCGGGAAATCCCTTATTTTGACTTATTTCCCGCTGTCTTCCCGTTTTTTTATTTTCCCGAAAATATCCCGTATTTTGACATTATATAAAAGTCCCGTATTTTCACAATATAAAAAAGTCGGTAGGTCCAGAATTCATGACGCGCCTCTGACAGGAGTTTACAGCAGGAAGTCGGGGCATGAATTCCCGTCCCCGCCCTCTCAGGCATCAGTAATTACAGAACTCCGTCCGGAGGCGAGGCTGAACAAGTGATTAGGTCCATTGTTGCCAGATTGGGCGGTTTACCGCCCAAGTTGGGCGGTTTCAAGTGCATTTTGGTGGGTTTTGAACATATTTTGGGCTGGAAAATGTCAGCAGTATCTGGCAACACTGATTAGGTCTGAGGTGAAGATGGCGATGCTAATAGCTAAGAAAAACATTAGCCTCTCTTTCTTTGATGATTTCAACAAGTGTGTGGCTGGAATGTTCCCAGACTCTTCCATCGCAAAGAAATTTTCCATGGGGTAAATGAAAGCCTCCCAAATAATCAAAGGTAAGCTACACATGTTTACATTATGTCCTGGCTAAGACCTTATAAATAGCCTAGTGTAAACTAATTGGTGTATTAACTGTTTTATCCACTTATTGTCTATTTTATTTTCTATCTGAAACTTACCCATTTTAAATCACTCTTGGTTTAATATTTTATATTACTCTTTATTACTCTATCTATCTAGTGTTCCGAGGCCATGATTATGGTAAAACCATAATAAATTGCAATGGAATTGAATTTATTGACTGGTTATATAATGACCTTTCTTATTTTAATATAAGATACGTATTTTAGCCCTTAATTTGGGAAATAACTGGTACCACTGAAAGCAAATAAAAATAAATGTATAGTTTATTCACAAATGCACTCTATAAACCATAAGCATATTGAGTTTGGGTCTTGGCTATCACCAACATGCACCAGAGTACAGGAAATCACAAATACTAGATAGAAAATTGCCCCCCCCCCCCCCCCCCCCCCCCCCCTTCAACTACACACCCACTTTTGGTGAAGGGTATGACTTTCCGAAATTTTCCCGTATTCTGAGTTAAAAATCTGGGAAATATCCCTTTTTTTCAAACCTCAAAGTTGACAGGTATGAATTAGGGCACTAATTCATGTCACTCACTGAAATTGATTCATAAAGCATACCTTTTTCTTTTGCTCGTTTCTCCTCCTCTTCTTTCCTTTTCTTCCGGAATTGGGCACCTGATGGCTTTGACCTTTTCCTATCCATTAGATCTATCTCCGAGTACGACTCTGTTTATTTGTCATTCGACCTCCTCCTGAATGATTCCCCCTGCCTTCCCCCAACACAAACTCACCGTCAGTGTGTAGTGGTGATCACCTAACGCGAGAGGTGAGACTGAACCATTTCAACTTGACCAATTGACCACCACGACCACAATAATCTTTGGAATTCATTCGGTTCATACACACAATCAAACGTACAGCCGTTTTGAAGTTGTTTGGATTGTTCTGCTTTTCTGTTCTCTCCTCTTTCTCGCGCGCACACGCACACACAAAAGCGTTTGCTCAGTGTAATGTAATGTGGTCTGCACATTTGAGAGGCGTCTTGAGTTTGTATCCTATGCATTGCGGCACCATATTTGGTTTGTTATTTAAATTATACGGGGTTTTGTGCCCACAGCAAACGTGACGCATGATGGCTTTTGCTGCATGTTACACTTGTGTGTGTGTGTGTGTGTGTGTGTGTAACACTGCTGCAAACCCTTAATTACAATTGAGCTACAAGAACTGACCAACTTCAGGTATTGACGCCTCTTGTTATGATGACGTCACCTGCGCAACTTTGGATGGGCTTCCCCATCCAAAATGTTCACCCCCGCCCGTCTTGTTTTTTTTTTTTCCGGGGTTTTTTTTTTGGGGGGGGGGGGGGGGGGGACCTTTTTTTGTGGGGGGGACCGTTTTTTTTTTCGCGCCCGCGCTCGTGCCGCCCCCCCGCGATGCCGCCCCGGGTGGCTGCCCGGTCGGACCGCCCCCAGGACCGCCCCTGCTTAGGCTGTTAAATTTATGACTAAGATTTAGAAAAGTAAGTGAATTTATTGATTTAATTAAATCAATTTATCCAACGTTTATGGACATTAGTGTAAGGATCGTGAATTTAAGGTAGAAGGTAGAGACTTACAATGTGGCTGTATTTAATGTTTGTGAATAACAGTGTGGAATTGACCTTTAAACCTATGCAAGTTATTTAAATAAATGTAAATAAATTGAAATTATTTAAAAAGCGTGTAAAGCATGTTTATGTCTGAAACTACACTGTATTTACTATATAATGCGTGATACCGGGGAGTCACATTACAATCATGTCCAGAAGTATAGAGAAATAATTCCACAGTCTCAGTATTTATTATTGTAGTCAGGTGTGTGGTTTGGGACGCACCCACAGCAGACTGATGATGATATTTATTTGGCCTATGTAGTGAAGAGGGTATGTGTGGTTGGGAATGATGGTGGTGGTGTTTTTGTGACTTACACACACACACACACACACACACACACACACACACACACACACACACACAGTGCACTAAAATCTCTAATGTAGGGAATAGTAAGTAAGGTGCCATTGAGAGCACAGCTGTGAGTTCTCCTCCTGTAGCCCCACCCCTTCTTCTCCTCATCAGTGTGTCTCTGGTTCTTCTGCACAATAAAGGAACATGCATTCATGCTGAACGGAGCTTTATCACTCCGTCACTTCAACATGAATCCATCCAAGTGTTATGGATGCACTTACCTGGTAATTATTATTATTATTATTATTATTATTATTAAAGTTTGTAACAAAACAATGCTTTCTTCTTTCTACTTTGACATTTTCTTTCTTTCTTTCTTTCTTTCTTTCTTTCTTTCTTTCTTTCTTTCTTTCTTTCTTTCTTTCTTTCTTTCTTTCTTTCTTTCTTTCTTTCTTTCATCAGTTCCTCTTTGTTGTGGTGGTTGTGGGATGGCATGATCTGGATAACAGTGAGTATGACTGCTGGCCGCTGGAAAAACCAGACGAGTGGAACATGATCGACTGTGGAGGTGCCATTACTTTTACACCCACATTATACACTATTGATTTTGAACAAACTCATTAATATGCATGAATATCTCACAGAGCGAACAGGAAAACACACTGGAAATGAAACCTGAGTTATTATTCAAATGTTATTAAGCAACTAGTATTTATTTCTTAGTAGAGTATAGTAATGTCAAGTCAGGTTATTTGTATAGCAGCTTTACAGAAAATTAAAGACTTTAAACATATGAGGTAATTTTATCCCTAATCAAATTATTTATCCCTGATGAGCAAGCCTTTGGCGATGGTAGCAAGGAAAAACTCCCTTAGACGACATGAACAAGAAACCTTGAGAGGAGCCAGACTCAAAAGAGAACTCATCCTCATCTGGGTGATAACAGATAGCGTGATTATAAATAACTAGCTTTTATAGCTGTGTCACAAAATACAACAAAGTAACCAGGAAATTCATTATAGTTTTAGCATGAAGTCTATTTTGTTGAAGTTATCAGCTGTTCATGGATAGAGATTTGAATGCAAAACTGTAAAGAATTTGGCCGTGTGTGTGTGTGTGTGTGTGTGTGTGTGTGTGTGTGTGTAGGATTAGAGATGGCCTGGGTGTTGCGTCCTCCAGAGAAAGTTCTGAGCGGTGAGGAGTTCAACGTCATTTACTCAGTAACAGTTAATGACGAGTTTTACCAGTGGGCCGTGGAGCATGACATATTCATTCACAGGTACACACACATCCATCTGTCTGTCTGTAACCTCTATTTCTGTCTGTTTCTCTTGTTCTATCTGTCTGTTTTGTCAAGAAATTTCCCTCTGCCTTTTACCTCTGTAGTTTATTTCCCTTGCTCCATATTTCACAGATTTTTAAATCTTTATCCTGAAAATGTTTATCTTTCTGGTTCTGATTCTCTCTCTTGTTTCTTACCTTCATCCCGTGTATGTGTGTGTATTGTAGGTCGATCACAGACGCTGCAGAAGCTCGGCATTTCTGTGAACATCAAGAGTGTCCCAATAACTGGAAAGATGCAAACGGAGAGAACTGCTGCATTCACCATGCTAACATCCACTCCTGCCCTATGGGTTACATGGTACACACACACACACACACACACACACACACACAGAATAGAAGGAAGAAACAAGAGAGAAAATCACAAGTAAATTTCTCTCTTTCTTGCTTTGTAGAAAGCAGCAGAGGAGAGGATCTGTGGTCCATGGATTCCTGATGACGGCAGAATCTTCACACACACCATCTCTACATCAGGCAAAATGACCCAAACCAACTGGACTGCTAAGGTCTCTCTCTCTCTCTCTCTCTCTCTCTCTCTCTTCTCTCTCTCTCTCTCACTCATACACACACACACACACACACACACACACACACACACACACACACACAATGAAATCCTGAACATAATAACACAGAGAGACAGATGCACTTTTTATCACCACACCTTGGAGAGGATGGCCCATGGTAAAGGTCAAAGGTCACATGGTGTAGTAACAGAGCAGATTCTCAATAGCTGATTTGATGGCAAGTGCCTCCTTCTCCATAGCTACTCTGCAGATGAAAGTCTGCAACTAATATGGTTTAAACTAAGTCAGTGTGGCTGAAGAAGGCTTCCATGATGGGGCTTTACTGTTAATAATAATAATAGGCCAAAGGAAGGAACGTAGGCGCAATATTTTCTTTCCTTGATGCCTCAAGAGGCCACAGTCAATCCTGTAGCCCAGGTACTGTCCTTTTGCTAAGACCAGAGGGGCATTTTTGGGTTGGATGTGAGCTCTAATCCTACTAAAGATACTAAAGTCTAATCCTGAAGACTTGGTCTTTAAGCTCATCACTCACAGCCTGCCTCACAGAGAACGGAAGCCTTCTGAGTTTTTGTTGTACTGGCACAGCATCTGATTCGAGTTGAATTTTGTGCACAAATCCCTTTGCACATTCAAGCTCTTGTACGTGAATCTCGGCTGCAGTCTGTGGTGTTGTATGTGGTACTGTAGATGCTCTCTGTACAGTCGGGGAATCATTGGAGCTGGCAGCTGTAACAACTTTGATGCCCTCAATACGCATGTGCAATGCTGCAAATGAATCTAGCCCTAACAGAGCAGTGCCTGACTTTACCACTATGAAAGAGCCTGTGACTGAATGTCCATCATGAGTTACTGTGACATGCATACACCCTTTAACGGGTATTTTTTCTCTTGAATATGTGAAAAGATTTATTGTAGGCTCAGAAAGGTCACATGGAGGAAAGAGGGTCTGGTAAGTGCTCTCTGGAATAATAGAAGCAGATGAACCTGTATCTACGATCAGCTTAACATCATGAGAATGTCCATTTGCATTCACTTTCACAGGACAGAGAATCTTATCTTGCACAGTATCAGTCATATAAAGCACAGTCAGTTAATTTATCACTATCTCACATACCTCCTTTTGTGCAGACTGGAACCCTTTGGAAAAATGTCCCACTTTTCCGCATGAATTGCACATTGATTTGGCAGCAGGGCATGAAGATTTATTTGCTAGGTGACTGGTGGATTCATATCGGTAACAGGAGCAATGACTTGCAGTAGTTTGGGCTGCAGTAGGCGCTGTTGGTCTGCAGGGCCAGCGAAGTAGCTTTGGCCAAAGTCAGATCTGATTCTAGCAAAAGTCTGTCTCGTATGCATGTACTGGCAACATGCGCTATCATTTGGTCACAAAGCATTTGCTCCTCCATATCACCAAACTCACACAATGCAGCCAGCTCATGCAATGAGGCTAAAAACTGATTTATTGACTCATCTGGTCGCTGTGCCCTCTGGTGAAATTTGTGACATTCCACAATCACATTTACTTTAGCTACCAAGTGCTTTTTAAGTCCATCCACGGCAGAAGTATATGTAGTACCTGTGTTTGGCAATGAGTAAAACAGTCTTTGTCCCTCAGTGCCAAGCGCATGGAGAAGAACAGCACATTTTCTTTCCTCAGGCCACTTCTCCCTGGTAGTGTCAATGACTAACATGTAATTCTTGAACATTTTCAACCAAGTAGGGAAAGAAATAAAAGGTTCGCCTGGGCAAGGCATGAATGGTGCAGGTAAAGGCATAGTTATGGCCATTGTCATCACCAAAATGTGGTATCTTAGAAGTGATAGCTGAGAGAAAGTAAGGTTACAGTTTACAAGCTTCCAACTTTATTATTTTTCTTCTTCTCCAATACAAGACAACACCTGTCCTTATGGGGTGCTCTAGCACTCTCAGCAGACCAGTAATGATAACAGAACACCACACACTTCTTTGTGTTTTGACAGACAAAGAACTGGCTCTCAGCCAGGAAAACTGGTTCCAAAGCAGCACCAATTTTTTGGTGCTCTAGAATCAAGAACCACTTACATCAGGGGCTAGGGGTGAGATTACTGTGACTAATAAGACCAGCTAAAACGTCAAGAATGCCATTAAAAGAAGCAGAGCTAGTGTAGGGTATTGTCTGACTAATCCAAAGAAGAAGAAGAAAAGGAGACAATGTAGTCCACCATTGTTGTTGTGCTTGGCACTAGCATGGTGGGTTAGTGGCATTAGCAGCAGGGTTCGTGGCACTAGCAGTGGGGCTATTGGCTGAGAAAGCAGAGATGGATGTAATGACATGGCTTTATGGTGGCTCTCTAGCCCGTGGAAAAACAAACCAGTTTTTTGAAGGTTCTAAGCTGCCACTGTTGGGTCCTCGAGCAAGAACCTTTTCCCTCCATATACTTGTACATTTTTAGATGAGCACTTCTGGATATTAATTAGCATAATCCGAGCTTTAGCACCAGGCTAATGGGCAGAGTTACTCAGGGAAGTCAAAGTGAGAGAACAATGTCAACGTGGTGCTGGGAACAGGTTCTATCCATTTGTTTTGGTGGATCTGTGGGTGGTTGTGAAGATATGATACACCAAAGATTCATGTTGTACTCCTGGTTGTTTCATACAACCTCTTTACAAACTCCTCAACACACACACATGCGCAGATGCACACGGACCAGAAACATTGCACACACAATTAAAGTATCAATTAATAATTGTGTAATTTCTTCACTCTCACTCCCTCTGTATGCCCCGACCCCTCATGTAGGTGGTTCTGTTCCACGAGGGTCTGACGTCTCTGATTGCACACATCCGTGTGGGGAACATGCAGGTGGCTCTGGAGGCCAAGAGTACCGTCCTACCCACCATCAGTACTGTAACTTTGTTCAGATGTTCATGGAGTGTGTGTGTGGAAAATGTGTGTGACTGTTTCAGCCTTGGGGATTCAGTAGATTTACAGTGACGTTGTGTATCAGGAAGAGAACATGCCCAGTTGACTGTGTGTGTGTGTGTGTGTGTGTGTAGTGTGTGGTGACGGTATGTGTGAGGAAGAGGAGAGCTGCTCCACGTGTCCAGCTGACTGTGGTGATTGTCCTCTCAGTGCTTCAGTACATGCTGCTATTGGGCTAATTGTGACCATCATCATCATCAGCTTCTTCATAACTGCTATGGTAAGAACAAAAATACACATGTGCGCACACACACACGCGCGCGCACACACACACACACACACACACACACACACACACACACACACACACACACACACAGAGTGACACTCTGTTCTGTCTATAGTGGTTTAGGCATCAAAAACAGAAGTTGTTGTGGGATGAGAGCTGGATCATAGACTTCAGCGAAATAAAACAGGGTAAGTGTGTGTGTGTGTGTGTGTGGTGGGAAGGTGGTTTGAGTACTATTTTGCTGTTTTGGCCTTGTGATACAATAGGATGTGTACATGTCATGGCAGGGTGAATTGTATGTTGGTGTGTATATAGGACATGTCAGGGTTTTTTTCTGTGTGTGTGTGTTTATAGACCACATTGCCCGGGTGGGGATGGGCAGTATAATCAGCGTTCCAGCGGTGAACTGTGACTCCAATGCCAGCTGTGTGACAGGACTCAGCTCCTGCACTGGCATTCCAGCCTCACGTAAACAACTGTACACACAAACTGGCATCTAGTGAGCACTTGTACACACACACACACACACACACACACACACACACACACACACACACACACATTTACACACACTGACACACATTTCCTATTTGCTCCTTTTTAGTGACGGACGAACCGTTGCCATTAAGAAGATTAAAACAAAGACGTTTTCTTTGTCAAAGGTCATCAGACAGGAAGTCAAGCAAGTCAGGTAACTAACACACACACACACACACACACACACACACACACACACACACACACACACACACACACACAATATTTAATGTATTTAGTGGTATAATAAATTACTAATATGTGTCCCCTAAAGTGAAACCTTACTTGTGTTTTTTCATATTTTAATATATTTTTAAATAATGTCACAAATTTCAAGTAAGAATTTTCATGTTCAAATTACTTGAATTATTTATTATTAAATTTGCTTAGAGAACTCGACCATCCAAACCTGTGCAAGTTTTTTGGCGGTTGCGTAGAGGTGCCCAATGTTGCCATAGTAACTGAGTACTGTCCCAAAGGCAGCCTGAGCGATGTGCTGCTGAACGAAGAGATCCCGCTGAACTGGGGCTTCAGGTACACACTCAGGAAAAAAAAACAAAAAACAAAACCTTCCTTGTACAGTGAAGGGTTCTCAATCTGCTAAATGGGTTCTAGAGTTACATTAAAATATACACATACAGTGGTGCTTGAAAGTTTGTGAACCCATTAGAATTTATGTTTCTGCATAAATATGACCTAAAACATCATCAGATTTTCACACAAGTCCTAAAAGTAGATAAAGAGAACCCAGTTAAACAAATGAGACAAAAATATTATACTTGGTCATTTATTTATTGAGGAAAATGATCCAATATTACAAATCTGTGAGTGGCAAAAGTATGTGACCCTCTAGGATTAGCAGTTAATTTGAAGGTGAAATTAGAGTCAGGAGTTTTCAATCAATGGGATGACAATCAGGTGTGAGTGGGCACCCTGTTTTATTTAAAGAACAGGGATCTATCAAAGTCTGATCTTCACAACACATTTGTGGAAGTGTATCATGGCACGAACAAAGGAGATTTCTGAGGACCTCAGAAAAAGCGTTGTTGATGCTCATCAGGCTGGAAAAGGTTATAAAACCATCTCTCAAGAGTTTGGACTCCATCAAGCCACAGTCAGACAGATTGGGTACAAATGGAGGAAATTCAAGACCATTGTTACCCTCCCCAGGCATGGTCGACCAACAAAGATCACTCCAAGAGCAAGGCATGTAATAATCGGCAAAGTCACAAAGGACCCCAGGGTAACTTCTAAGCAACTGAAGGCCTCTCTCACATTGGCTAATGTTAATGTTTATGAGTCCACCATCAGGAGAACACTGAACAACAATGGTGTGCATAGCAGGGTTGCAAGGAGAAAGGCACTGCTCTCCAAAAAGAACATTGCTGCTCGTCTGCAGTTTGCTAAAGATCACGTGGACAAGCCAGAAGGCTATTGGAAAATGTTTTGTGGACGGATGTGACCAAAATAGAACTTTTTGGTTTAAATGAGAAGTGTTATGTTTGGAGAAAGGAAAACACTGCATTCCAGCATAAGAACCTTATCCCATCTGTGAAACATGGTGGTGGTAATATCATGGTTTGGGCCTGTTTTGCCGCATCTGGGCCAGGACGGCTTGCCATCATTGATGGAACAATGAATTCTGAATTATACCAGTGAATTCTAAAGGAAAATGTCAGGACATCTGTCCATGAACTGAATCTCAAGAGAAGGTGGGTCATACAGCAAGACAACGACCCTAAGCACACAAGTTGTTCTACCAAAGAATGGTTAAAGAAGAATAAAGTTAATATTTTGGAATGGCCAAGACATTTATCTACTTTTAGGACTTGTGTGAAAATCTGATGATGTTTTAGGTCATATTTATGCAGAAATATAGAAAATTCTAAAGGGTTCACAAACTTTCAAGCACCATTGTACAGCAAAGCTCACACACTGATGATAGTTTGTGTTAGCTGAAAAATGGTTAGCTAAGCTGGAAACATGAGCTCGCTATGTTAGCTCAGGAGTAAGTCAATTTAGTTGTACTGAAAAATAGTCAGATGTTATAAATCATGCGTTATAAACATATAATAAATCATGACATATTTTTCAAAATGTTCTCTATTAAATATATAACAAAGAAATATATTAACTCCTTCTCTGATATTCTCCAAAGAAAAGAAAAAATATACCTTTGATTCTGTCATACATTATTAAGAAATTTTTATCTGAAAACATTAGCTAGCTGTTTTAACGTGGTAGATTAATGCAATGTATATTTATTTGATAAATTTATTTAGCAGTTTAATTTTACTGAAGATAGTGAGGGTTTTACAGGAGGGAATTTATAAGTATAAAAAGAATTATGAATAAAATCACAGTCTGTTATAAACTCAATGGAAAAACCTGAATTACATAAATATTTAAAATATAATAAATGTGTATGTAGTTTATTATATCATATATTTAAAATATTTAAGAATTATCCACCAAAGGTGAAGTGAATATCAGTGAATAATAAGTAAGACGAAGTCAAGGATATTATTCACCGATATTCACTGAGCCTGAGGAGACTTGTGTCACTTATTGATACCGACTCACATAAAACATTTTGTTCTGAAATAGATAAAATAAATCTCAATTCCACCTTACCTTTGAACAGTTTTAGACCAAACTTAGTACTATCTTTAGTGCTTTTAGGAACATAATTTTCTTTCATAATTTGTAATTCTTCCTTACCTACCAAGATGAAGCGACTGGCCGCCATTTTGCCGAGTCACTCGAGGTGATTATCGAGATATAGTTTGAAATTCTCAACCAATCGGCACACACAATTTTCTATAATCACTTCCGTATTTATACTAAAATGTAATAAGGCACTGTATATTAAATCCCTATATAGTATGCTATAAATTCAGATGATAATAACATCATTTAAAAAAAAGTATAACTATATATATTATGATGAAATATGATACTGTATTAAATTTTTATAGCATATTATTACAATACAAATAACATAGTAAAATGCATATTTAAATTTAATATGCTTTTCAAAAACTAAAATCTTTTGTTTGGAGAAGAGGAAAAAAAATTCTTGGATTGTATAATATATCTTACAGTTAAAGTGTATATCCATAAAGGATACATCATTAATGACACAGTAACGTGTCTCGCATTCGCAGGTTCTCGTTTGCAACAGATATCGCACGTGGAATGTCGTACCTGCACCAGCACAAGATCTGTCACGGCGGACTCAAATCATCTAACTGTGTTATCGATGACCGCTGGGTGTGTAAGATCACAGGTGTGTGTGTGTGTGTGTGTGTGTGTGTGTGTGTGTGTTATTATTGACTGATATAACAGTATAGTTTTATAACCTGTAAAATGTATACATGTTGACAAAGAATTTAAGGTTGAAAAAATAAGAATTTGAGAAACTTTTATTTTTCTATAAAGTACACTCAAAAGTGTTTTCTGTAAATTTACTGAATATTTTTGTTTGTTTTTAGAAAGTTACACAAACACACTGTAGGGATTTACGTAGCATCATTTACAGCACAAATTCTACACTAATCTAATGATCGATTATGATCGAGGGTTTTGTACGTATCGGCATCCGGCAGGAGAATGATCGCCAATGCCTTGCTCAATAGATTTCAACAATGTATGACATCAGCGACGATCACAAATGCGTCGTCTAACTGTCGCCAAACAATTTCCCTTCGCCTAACCATTTATGAACCTTGGCAAAGGATCGCTGAATGTAAATATACTTTTTAAGTCTTGGCGAAGGTTATGCTATGCCGAACCGCTGTGTTGATGAGGCTCCCGTGAGTATCGGGGACATGGATTTGAGACAAATACATCTCAAGAGGCTTGGCGAAGGTTCCCCAAGCTTCGGGAAATATTCCCCAACCCATGTGCCTGTATTTGCTGCTTAGCTTGCCAACAAAAACATCACCACCAAATTTCAAAGCATGCAGTGAAAATTTTCACGAAGTTTTTGGCCACTGACAAGGCGGAGACACACTAAAAAACAACAACAACTTGCGAAGCTCGGAGAATATTTGCTGTGCATTGCATGAGTGGTGGTGATGCTAGCAATTTTTCATCGCCAAGTATTCGCAAACCCATCGCGAGCTGTAGTGTGACCAGAGCCTAAGATAAGACAGTACCAGTCTCAGACTTTAGCTAGCAGGCTGTTTACTCACTTAGCTATTCAGTTATAGAGAAGGAAAGAGTTATTTTAAATTTAGTTCATTCAAAAGATTTGTTCATCTCATTCATTTGTTCGTGAATTAAGCTATCACTTCCATATTGGAGTTCGCTCACCTGCAATTTGTTTTTTCTAATCATGCAGTTCCTACGGTCATTCATTTGCATCTGATTGACGTGTCAGTAAGCCAGTAAAAGAAACAAAATAAATAAAAGAAGGCAAGTCATTGGTTTGTTCGTTCTCTAATGCCGCTTTTCCACTACAAACGCGGCTGAGTCGGGCTGAGCCGTGCCGTGCTGAGTTGGGCTGAGCGGGGCTATTGGAGTTGCATTTCGACTACAACCACGCTGAACCGTGCTGGCTGGAAGTGGGTGGACACATTGGGTGGAGTTAGCGAAAGTGGGTGGACGTCACGTGATGTCGTTAAGCGGCGCAAACAGTGACATCAGTGATCTTTTAAGCGGTAGTCTCACGACCCGGATAGTAAACAATAAACATGGAGGACATGGAGTCGTTAGTGTTGCTGGTCTTGGTGCTGTGGCTTGTTGTCACCGACAACGCCAACAGATACTGGCAAGAGCGTATAGATGAGGCGAGGCGCATAAGGCTTCAGAAATTCTCGTAATTCGTAATTATTATTCTTCCAGGTTTACGGTGTTTACAGATCCCAGCGTGCTCGCGGGGCGTGTGTGGGCATGTGAGGACACTCCTTCTCACCAATCAGTGCACAGGGGAGTGTCTGCTCACGCCCCCAGCCTCACTCAGCTCGGTTTGGCTCGCTTCAGCCCCACTCCAAAACCGTGCGAGTTTTGGGTGCTAAGCAGGGCTGAAGCGAGCTGAGTCGTGCTGTTTTGAGATAGTCGAAACGCGAGCCGTGTCGGGCTGAAGTGAGCTGAAGCGAGCTGAAGTGAGTTGAAAAAGGGTAGTGGAAAAGGGCCATAAAAGCACTTTCAGATCAGACTGATGGGCCGTATCCAGTTCTCGATCATTGGAATCTCCTCCTCTTGCTTCAGGCTGCTCCGGTCATTTGCAATTGCTTGATTTGCATGTCAGTGAACCAATCAGTCTTCAGCTTTTGGCTCCTTCTGCAACGAATCAGGAGGATGGCGAGGAATGAACGACAGACATGAGTGAAGGAGAGCCAGTGCACTAATGCTTGTAGACATGAGAAAGACAAAGAATTGGATGAACAAATCACTGATCAGTTTAGTTTTAGTTTGTTTGTTCATTTGGGTGATTTGCTAAAAAAGATTTGTTTGTTTGGTGGGTTGCCATCTCTGTTCATTTATCACTAGCTCGAAAGTTAGCACTTTCCCTATAGGCTCGGATGTTTTGGACTTTATTTTGAATTGAATATTTCACCCTTTTACATCTGTGGATTTTTTTTTCAGTATAGTCAGAGTTTGCCACCTTGTGTGTGTGTGTGTGTTAGATTATGGCCTGTGTGCATATCGGCGTGAAGATTGTGCTGAGCCACTCACCACCTACCAGTTGAGGCTGAGGGAAGTGTACATTCCTCCTGAAGCCCAGAACGGCAACCTGGAGCCCACACTGAGTGGAGATGTGTTCAGGTTCACACACACATGCACACACACACACGTTTTTGTGAAGGAAACCTGTCAAATAATATTTCTGAAACAGCATTCTATAAATAACACAAAGAAGAGTGTCATAACTCAGTATCATGTGTGTATGTCCCCATCTGTCCTCAAGGCATATTATCAGCAGTGTAAATATTTCAGTAAACAGGAAGTGTGTTCCCTTATTTGTTTTTGCTCTGTTTATTTAGTTACTCCATCATTCTGCTGGAGATCGCCACGAGGAGTGACCCTGTCCCTGTGAGTGTCTCTGTCCTGGTGTGTGTGTGTGTGTGTGAATATTGTATATATTTACCCCACAGCGCTGTTTGTGATTGGTCAGAAGGTGTTGATTAATCTTCTTTAACAACAGCTCTGACAGTAGTGCAGCTGCAAATCAGGTTTATTTTAATGTGCTCATTCAAATACATTATTTTCTCTCTCTCTCTCTCTCTCTCAGGTGGAGGACAGTTCCGTAGAGTGTGCTTGGTGTCCTCCACTTCCTGAACTGATTTCTGGGAAAGTTGATAACACCTGTCCCTGTCCTGCTGAGTATGCAGAGGTATACACACACACACACACACACACACACACACACACACACATACATACACACACACATTGATATATACAAAACATCAAAAAATTGATTTGGTCTATTGCCATTTTCTCTAAAACTCTTTCATCTGTCTGTCCGGGTTGTTATCCCTTATTCCTGTCCCTCAGCTGATTCGTCGATGCCGTTCACATAACCCCACCCACAGGCCGACCTTCGAGCAAATCAGAAAGTTTGTTCACAGAATCAACCCTCACAAAGTCAGTCCAGTGGATATGATGATGAACCTGGTGAGTATACACACACACACACACACACACACACACACACACACACACACACACAGGAATATATAATGTACATTTAATCTCTGTGTGTGTGTGTGTGTGTGTGTGTGTGTGTGTGTGTGTGTGTGTGTGTGTAGATGGAGAAGTACAGTAAACACCTGGAGGTTCTGGTGGCAGAGCGCACACAGGATCTAATGCATGAGAAACAGAAAACTGACCGACTGCTGTACAGTAAATACACACACACACACACACACACACACACACACACACACACACACACACACACACACACAGAAGCAACTCATAAAGCTTCATTATGAGCTCTGTCCTTTATTTAAAGCCCAACTCTCATCCTTCAACATGACCTTCATGTCATTCTCTCTCTCTCTCTCTCTCTCTCTCTCTCTCTCTCTCTCTCTCTTTGTGTGTGCGCGCGTGCGGTTTGAAGGTATGCTGCCGAAGCAGGTAGCTGATGATCTCAGGCAGGGGAAACACTCTCAGGCTCAGAGCTACGTCAGTGCTACTGTATTCTTCAGGTATACACACACAAACAATGGTATTTCATTATTTCAGCATCAACGGTCTTTTTATATTTATTGTCCTTATATTTATAAATGAAATCATTTGGTTAAAAATGAGAGTAAACTAAATAGGAACTAGGAACTATTTCAATGAGACACTGATTTACTTCAACAAGTATCAGTAAGTAACAGTGATGTTACTGTGTAGCTCATTAAAGGAAAGTAAATAAAAGAATGTTCATCCTACAAAACAAATAAAAATAATAAATATTTTTCACAAGTGAAGATATCCTGAATAAAGGAAACATTATCTATATTTCTCACTTTGAAATTATTATATCACAAATATAATCTAAAAAATCCCTGAAAGATTATTCAACCTATAACTGGACATTTTTTTTTACTAATTTCAAGCTTAAATCAGTAGATGATTTTGCTTCTTTCTAAAAATAAACACTTGAAATACACAAAATCTCACAACAGAATAAGAGAATTTCAAGCTTGAAATGAGTAATAAAAAGTTGAGAAGTCAGCTTAATAATCTTTTTTTTGTTTTACAATAATCTATAATTAAGCATTATCCCACTCGCTGTTGTACTGAATATCAGCTCGGCTATAATTCGATCGCAGGCCTGAGTGCTGTAGATAATCACTGCCGAGCTGATATTCAGCACAACAGCATGAACTCGAGGGTGATATTACTTTTATACAACAGTTCTATAAACAATAAATTAATGTCCAATAAGTGATATTTTGGACACAATATGGCCAAATGTTCTGTTTATTTTTGCTCCACGAATGGAAATGGATCCCCAAGAAACAACATTCAATTTATAGCATGTTGGCCAGCTGGCTAGCTCACACTGATTTCTACATTCCCTTTAAAGGTGCTTCTGGTACAATAGAGGCTTTGCACTGTCACACGACCCCATAGCAATGGTAACTATGCTGCCATGACAGGGGGCATGCTTGTAGTGCTTCATTCAGCCAAGTTAGTTGTTATTGGTCAGTATGGGAAGGTTTTGCTGCGTTTTTGGATGTGCATGTAGTTACTGTTGCTATGGGGTCACGTGATGGTACAAAGCCTCTATTGGCCTCCCTTCAAATTGTACTTTTCATCTTCATCTGATGAACTTTAATAGTTTAAGTCAAAAGTTACATTCCTGATCAGTCGATTGTCATGTTTGCTGATGATGTCACTAACACTACTGTAGTAACCATTTTAAAGTAGGAAGTGGAATTTTACCTGCCGAACACAGACAAATGGAGTGATACACACAATGATACACACAGTGAAACGTCCCAGTGCCGTTATGCAAAATATCAGCACTCTTGGAATGCAGTTTGACCAATCAAATTAGTGAACCAAACTAACTGTTGTATAAAGAGAATTATTATTATTGATGAAGTACATCTGATTCCATAAAGCAGTAAGAAAAAAATTTAAATAATTGTACTTTAACACTGTGTGTGTGTGTGTGTGTGTGTGTGTGTGTGTGTGTGTGTGTGTGTGTTGCTCAGTGATATAGTGGGATTCACGCAGTTGTCCAGCACCAGCACTCCATACCAGGTTGTCGACTTACTGAACAAACTCTACACAACTTTCGATGAAATCATTGATAATTACGACGTCTACAAAGTGGAGACCATTGGAGACGCCTGTATGATCCGCCCCTCTCTCTAATCTAGAGATGTGTGTGTGTGTGTGTGTACTGTTTAATGATGATGATGGTATGTGTACGTATGTATAGATATGGTGGTGTCGGGTGTACCACGTGAGAACAAGATCCTCCACGCGTCGGAAATTGCTAGCATGGCTCTGGATCTGGTGTGTGTGTGCAAAACGTTCAGGATCCCACACAAACCCCAAACACAGCTACAGATACGTGCAGGAATACACTCAGGCAAGAGCGTGCGCGCGCGCACACACACACACACACACACACACACACATATTTAGAGTCATTGTGTAATGTGCATTGTTTCCTGTCTAACATCATACTCTGTGTGTGTGTGTGTGTGTGTGTGTGTATGTGTGTGTGTGTGTGTGTGTGTGTGTTGGTCAGGCCCAGTGGTGGCCGGTGTGGTTGGGACTAAAATGCCGCGTTACTGTTTGTTTGGAGACACTGTAAACACAGCATCACGCATGGAGTCCACGAGTGAAGGTAATTTAAAAAAAGATAAAAAAATCACACTAAGAGTCACGCTGACCTCACTGTGTCCCATAAACACACACACTCAGCTCACAAATACTGAGAGTAAATTAGATGGTGTGTTGCAGCTCATTCACAAAGAATACTTGTGTAAATGACATTATGTGCTGAGTGGGAGGAGGAAACAATATAGTATAGTTTTATTTCGGTCATTTTAAGCACATCATAAGGTACAATACTTTCATTTGATCAATGTGATTCTGACCGAAAAGGTATAGGCTGAAACCTTGGCTTATTGCGCCTACCCTTTTTACATTTCATTTATATATCAAAAGTAAGTAATGTAGGTAAAAGTAAGTAATATGCGAATGAAGTTGATTTTTACTTCTTTCTTTTTTTGCAAGCAGTAATTCTTCTCGATAGCTGCAAAGAATTAGGATCTTAAAGAGACTGCATGAGGAGTAAACTGAAATGCTGATTAATACCAAGCCCTTGATTAAAAAAAAATACATACATACATACATACTAAAAGATTCAAGTGAAACAAATTGTTTTCATGAGATTTATTTTCTATCTCAGTATCGCACGTGCATTACTTACTCTCATTTTCTTAAAAAAAAAAACTCATGAAAACCAAAAATGCAAAAGAGGTAAGATGTTTTATTTATCCATCTGTTACAGCTTTGAAGATCCAGTGCAGTTCCAGTGCCTTCTACCTGCTGGAGGAGATCGGGGGGTACACACTCACCTGCAGAGGAGTGTTACAGGTCAAGGTGAGTCACATATAACATTAGCAATATTCTTAATCTTGTTCTGAAAGTGGAACAAGTGGTTTATTTGCTATTTGGGTTTGGTTCGGTTTCAAGATGCAGGTAATTAAACTAACCAAAAGGGGAAAAAAGTGAGAGACATGGGGGAAAAAAAGTTTTAAACTATAAATGTTTTTTTTTCTATATTGATCTAATAACTTATTTAGTACCAGCTCTGCTCTCCATGCTCCAGTGATTGTTCTGATTTCTACACACACACACACACACACACACACACACACACACACACACACACACACACACACACACACACACGGAGAAGGTTTGCAAGTTTGATCAATGAATAAGAGACATGCGTCGACATTTTCAGCTCTGCACACCCTTCAGCAGAGCTTTTTTTTTGTTTGTTTAATCATGCACAATGTGAAAACAAATAGTAAGCAAACTCCAGTTCAGACTCAATAAACATGCTAATACAGCATTAATAAATACCAAAAATCAGATATGCAGTACAATTCAAAAGTGTGGACTCAACTATTTTAATCAACACTCACTTATAAGATGATAAATGAGCAAAGAAAAAAACATGCTTTTTAATCCCAGCAGGAAACACAGAGGATTAAACAGAGTGAGAAATGATGAGTAATGAGTGACAAGTGATTAATTAATGACCACAGCAAAGCACTAATGAGAGCAGAGGCTGTTATGGACACAAATTATGTGGATGTGATGATCCTGCAATCATTTGCCATTTCTCTTGGAAAGACAAGAATTTCTGCATGTGAAATTCTGACAATTCACTCTCTAAATTTATACAGGAAGAGGGCTGAGGTGGGCTTTTCCCTTCTCTCTGTCGACGTCTGTTTCCCTCTCTCACTGTCTCTCTCCTTCTATCTGTCTTCCACCATCTTTCTCTGTGTCCATCTATCTCTCAATCTGTTTCTCTCTCTCTCAGGGAAAAGGAGACATGGTGACGTACTGGTTGGAGGGGAAGCAGTCCGTGAAGGTCAGTAAGGAGAATAAGGAGACTAAGGAGACAAGAGTGGATGATGTAGACAGAGAGGAGTTTAATCTTCTCCCTGGAGTCTGCAACAACAACTACGATGACAACACCACCAGCAACAAACTGCCATCTGACCCCAACTAAAACACACACTGCGACACACTTCACTCAGCCCTGATTTTGATGAAACACACACTTGCCTGTAAGGGCAGTGTGAACACAGGGTATGTACTCAGTCCTGGGATATTAAAGGAGATACGCAGAACCATGGCCTCACTTTTTGTTTATAAATGCCTTGAGACCTCAAGAATGGCATAGGAATAGTTTTAAGCATTAACAATAAATCTAATATAGTATTTTTTACGGGGCGGCACGGTGGTGTAGTGGTTAGCGCTGTCGCCTCACAGCAAGAAGGTCCTGGGTTCGAGCCCCGTGGCCGGCGAGGGCCTTTCTGTGCGGAGTTTGCATGTTCTCCCCGTGTCCGCGTGGGTTTCCTCCAGGTGCTCCGGTTTCCCCCACAGTCCAAAGACATGCAGGTTAGGTTAATTGGTGACTCTAAATTGACCGTAGGTGTGAATGTGAGTGTGAATGGTTGTCTGTGTCTGTGTGTCAGCCCTGCGATGACCTGGCAACTTGTCCAGGGTGTACCCCGCCTTTCGCCCGTAGTCAGCTGAGATAGGATCCAGCTTGCCTGCGACCCTGTAGAACAGGATAAAGCGGCTAGAGATAATGAGATGAGATGAGTATTTTTTACGATTAAAATTATTTATATAGGTAGCGGTCTGAGTGAATGACCTTGACATCTGTGACGTCACTGTGGTAAGGCTATCGGCCTCATCGCCATTTCCGCTATACTAAAACACAGAGCTAACTGCAACTTCGATCCCCCATTTTGAGCTAATTTATCGCCATGCCACATAGATGTGTTGCTGGAAGGTGCAGCAACACGACAGAAGGTGGATTTATGTTGCATTCATGGCCCAAGAATGGTCAAACTGCAAAGATTTGGATGCATTTTGCAAGAAGTTCACAGGCACATTGGGAGCCTACGAAGTGGTCTCTCCTCTGCTCTGCACATTTTACTGAGGACTCATACGAGACCTCTAATCTGTTGAGGAGTGTTAGCTATAAGCCCGTATTGAAAGAGGGTGCAGTACCAACAATTAAAGGAAAAGAAAGCTACAAGAAAAGGAAAGTAAGTTCAGTTGCACCAGTTCTCCCGGAGTGTTAACCGAGCAGTAATGGCGGAGTACTCAGTATGGAGAAAATGGAGAATGAGTGGACCAGTCGTCAGATTTCTCCACTGGATATGCTTGCCTCAGCAGCAATATCTCGCCCTTGCATGGAAGAAGCGAATGAATGAAGAACTGAAAGTCAGATTGTTTCAAAACAATCAGCCACAAGATCGGCCTTCAAGAAGCGAGAACACAGACGGGTAAGATGCGACTCTCATTTGGTTACATCACAACAACAACAACACTCATTGTTTACCTGTATTTAGATTAATACATGTAACTTGTATTGTGTATTTAAGTTACCGGTATAAGATTAATTAATTTGCTTCAGAATGTGATTGTCTCAGTTCATCTGATTATTTAATTAGCCTTTTACGTTTTATCAGTGAAAATACATGTACATGCATGCATTTATGTTGCATAAGTTATAATGCCTATCCTGTTTTAATGAGAGTCACATGAGACTGTCAGTTCAATTCCATCCAATTCTCTAGACAGCTTTGTTCTCTGGCTTTATTTTGTAAGGTGGCGGCCTGTGTGTTACTATCGGATTCACTTTCTGATGGTTTGAACTGATACGGTTCTACATGTATAGCAGTAGCATGTACCCACATTCCAATTTCAGGACCATCACAGTCAGATGTATTACTATCTGAGGAATCCAAAGAATCTCCAATAAATCTGAATGAAGAGGCCATTGTAACCACTCTCGCCTGCCGAGTCTGGCTTTGGTCTATAGCTGTCAAAGGCCTCAGCCTTTAAACCGGTTACCGCTGTGATGTCACGCACTCAGGGCTGGCTGCCTCAGCGGGGCAGCTTGAATGGCAACTCTGCAGTTGATTTTAATTCTCAAAAAAAAAAAAAAAAAAAAAAAAATATATATATATATATATATATATATATATACACACACACACACACACACACACATACATACTAGTGCATCTCAAAAAATTAGAATACCATGAAAAAGTTCCTTTTTTCATAATTTAATTCAAAAAGGTAAACTTTCATATATTCTATATTCATTACATGTAAAGTGAAATATTTAAAGCCTTTTTTGTTTTAATTTTGATGATTATGGCTTATAGCTCATGAAAATCAGAAATCCAGTATCTCAAATTATTAGAATATTCCCTAAGATCAATCAAAAAAAGGATTTACAATACAGAAATGTCCAACTTCTGAAAAGTATATTCATTTATACACTCAATACTTGCTTGGGGCTCCTTTACCATGAATTACTGTATCAATGCGGTGTGGCATGGAGGTGATCAGTCTGTGGCACTGCTGAGGTGCTATTGAAGCCCAGGTTGCTTTGATAGTGGCCTTCAGCGGATCTGTATTTTTGGGTCAGGTGTTTCTCATCTTCCTCTTGACAATACCCCATAGATTCT